>NW_026652519.1:0-40998 GCF_009828535.3 Hylobates moloch
GAAGGAAGGAAGGAAGGAAGACTTCACCTTTGTGTTAGTATACTAATGATGCCAAACCCAGTTCTTAATAAAACCTTATATACAAACATATGAAATCTTAATTAGTTTGACTATAAGGTAAGATTCTCAGAAATCTTTTAAAACCCTTTAAAATGTTAAAGAACAAATCTGTGTTCTAAGAAAAATCTGCTGTGCTCTTATTCTAATGTTCAATTTATGGAAAAACTGAATAACATCTATTTAACTTTAGCCAGTATGTTCACACACAGAATTTTTTATGAGATTAATTTTTTAGAAACCTTCCAGAACTTGTTCAGACCTTCAGGTTTATTCTAATTTTAAACAACCCTTTAGGTCTCTAACCTAGGCCCCAAAATTAACATTCTTATGCCTTTTTTTAATCTTAAGCTGAAAGCATATTCTATTTTTCTTACACACCTTGCATGTAAAGCTGTTTTTATTTCCCAAAGATTACTTATGTCACATGAACTAAAAGGCATTCACACATGGACACAGTGCACTGGTGAGGTCTTCAACCTCATAAGTGGATGCAGTTCAGTTGGAATTTTGACTGTCATATGTGAACTTCCAGCCACAATTGGGATGTTGACTCATCTCTAAACCCAGCTCATAGACAGTTGAGAAATCTTCTATCTGAACCAAATCTACTGAAGAGATGTTGACTCTCATGAATGAGGTTAGGGCTACAGGTACAATCAAGGGTGCATGCCAGTACGAAGGTCTCAGAGCAGATTTTGACTTTCATGCCTACCATATAAATCCCTTGAATGGTAGAGAGAGTGTGCCCACAAGGCCCAGCACACAGGTAACATTGTGATACTCCTATGCACAGATGGTCGATAGTAAAGCTGGTCATTTTTCCACATGAATACAGTCCACTGTTGAGGTCCTGAATCTCCCACCCAGAGGCAGTGGAAAGTTGGAGAATTAGTTCTCATACATGGATCTGATCCATAGGTGAGTTGGTGACTCTCAAAGACTCCCCACAGCTGTCAGGCTGTGACTTCACTAAGGGAATACAGTTTTCGGGAGAGATTTAGTCTCTTGTGTACAAATTCAGTCCCTTGTTGAGACTGTGACCCATGTACTTAGACCAAACCTACAGGTGTTGTCTCTCATACCTGGAACTGGAACGTGTGTAGGATTAATGTCATCCCTGGACCTTCCTATAGGTGTCAATCTGATGTATGCCTCTGCCCAGAATCTGAGTGATTTGACTCTCCTGCGTGGGTCCAGCCTTCAGCAGAGATCATGACATATCATTTGGTCCAGCACTTAGCTGATGTAACCTATTCTCCTGCCTTGTCTCTGCCCACAGAAGGCATTGTGATGCATTGCCAGGCCCTGCACCCAGGTTATGTGATTTCTGCCTGTGCCCTGACCACATTGGCTATTTTGACATACTGCACTGTCCAATACCCAGGTGATGTTACTTTTCTGCCTGGGCCTTTCCGACAGGGGACATCATAAAATATCTCTGTGCCCATCACCTATGTGTTTTGACTTTCTTCTCCTGCATGGTTTCTGCTCACAGGAGGAATTGGGATGTGTCCCTGGGCTCAGCACCCAGTTGATGTGACTCTTCCTTTTTTTTCCTATGTTCTGCTCACACAAAAGATATTGACATATTGCTGAGCCCAACACCAAGGAGATGTTACGCTTTCATTTTGGCCCTACCCTCAGAAGGCAGGGCGACATATTGCTGGGCCCAACACAAAATAGATTTGAGTCCCTTGCCTGGACCCCTTTACAGGGGGCATTGTGATATATCTCTGGGTCCATTGACTATTTGATCTGAGTCTTCTCTTTTCCTGGAATTTGCTTATAGTACGCATTGTGATATATCTCTGGGCCCATTGAATATTTGATCTGAGTCTTCTCTCTTTCCTGGGCTTTGCCTATAGTAGACATTGTGATATATCTCTGGGCTCTGCACCCAGCTAATTTGAACTGCCTCTTCTGCCTGGGCCATGACTACAGATAAGAGTGATTTATCAGTACCCAGCACACAAGTAATGTGGTTCTTCTGCCTGCTCTCTGCCCACAGGCATCATCGATACATACCTGTGGTCCCAAAATGCAGATAATGTGACTCTTTTTTTGGGTCGGAGGGGACTTGTCCACCGTGGGGATTTTGACATATTGCTTGGCACAGCATTTATGTTATTTGACTCTCCTCTCATGCTTAGGCTCTACCCATTGGGTAATTGTGACATATATCTGGCTGCAGCCCCTAGGTTTTGTGGCTCTCCTCTTTTCCATGATTCCTACTCATAGCATGCATTGTGACATGTCTCTGGTTTTCTCACCTAGGTTATGTGACTTTCTTGTCTTTGCCCTTCCATCAGAGGGTATTGTGACATATTTCTAGGCCCATTATCTAGGTGATGTGTCTGTCTTTGCCTGCCTGTGCACCACCCAAAATGGACATTGTGACACATCTCTGAACCAATTTCCTACATAATGTGCCTCTTCACTGCTGCCTGAGAAATGCCCCCAAAGGGGATTGTGACATGTCTCTGGGCCCAGAACCTGAATGTTGTGACTCTCCTGCCTTGACTCTACATAGAGGAAATATTATGATATGTCACTCGGCTCTGCACACAAATGATGTTACTCCCCTGCCTGGGCCTTGCTTATAGAGGGGATTGAGACATTTTCCAGGTGAAGAATTCAGGTGACGTCACTCTCATTTCTCAGCCTTTCCTGCAGGTAAGATTGTGACATATTACTCAGCCCAGCACACAGATGAAATTTTTCCTCTTGTATGCAAACCCAGCCAAAAGGTGCTATTGTCACAATAACACATGAATAAAGACCACTGTTGAGGTCCTGAATCTTATATGTGAACACATCAACAGTTGGAATTGTGACTGTCATGTGTATATCTTGCCATAAGTGGGATGGTGACTCATTTCTGGACTCAGCTCACAGGAATGGTGATGACTCTCATACCTGGACGAAGCCGATAAGAGAGATGTTGGCTCTGGTAGCTAGGCTTAGGGGTCTGGGTCTTTTACTTGTAGGAAGGCAACAAAAGACTATGAAACTTACACATATGGTATAAAGCTCTTGGGGAATACAGAGTGTCATTACAGGGCCCAGTCCACAGGTGAGATTGTAACTCTCCTATTTTACACCTAGCCAACAGTTTGAATTGCCACCTCACATGTAGACCAAGCCCATTGCTGAGGTGCTGAATCTCACACATAAACCTATTCCACCATTGAAATTGTTAGTGTCATATGTGGATTCAGCCACAGGTTGGATGATGATAAATTTCTGAACCCAACTCATTTGCACAATGAACCCAGCCAACGGAAGATGTGTTGATTCTTAGGCTTAGAGCAAGAAGTAAGGTTTTGTGTTTCTCACTTGTATGAAAGTCACAGAAAATTTTCAAACTCACTTATAATGTATAATGCACTCAGGTTGTAAAGAGAGTGTCATTACGTAACTCAGCACAAAGTGGAGATTGTGACTCTCAAGTGCACACTGAACCAAGAGTAAAAATTGTCATAGACACACATAGACAGAACCCACTGATGAGGTCCTGAATCTCACTCTCAGATGAGTCTACAGTTTGAATTTTTAATGTCATGTTTGGATCCAGCCACAGGTGGGAGAGTGACTCATATCTGAACCCAACTAAGAGACACAGTAATGACTTTCATGCCTGGATCCAGCCGATAATGAGAGGTGTTGACTGTCATACCTGGACTTAAGAAAAGAGGTAAGATCATGAGTTTATACCAGCACCAATGTCTCAAAGGGGATTGTGACTCTCGCCTAAACAATCTAAAGCCCTATGGAGGTAAAGAGAGTGTCATAAGAAGACCCAGAACACAACTGAAATTGTGATTCTTATATGCACTTCCAGCCTACAGTAAAAAGTGTCACCCTCCCACATAAATAGAGACCACTGATGAGCTTCTGAATTTTACATCTGGATGCAGTTGAAAGCTGGAATTCTGATTCTCATATGTGCATTTTGTCCACAGGTAGATGATGACTCTAGGATCAGGGTTCATCACACCGGTGAGGCTTTGACTCTGATATCAGGACACAGCCTGCAGGTGTAATTGGGACTCTCATGAATGAATCTAGTCCATCATTGAGATTGTGACTCATGTACTTGGATGCAACTCACAGGAGGTGTTGTTGACTCTTTTACCTGAAGCAGCGACGTGTGGAATTGTGAATCTTAGCCCTGGACTTTCCCACAAGTGTTGTGACATATACTTTTGCCAAGCACCTGAGTAATTTTACTTCCCTGCCTGGACCCAGCCCTCAGAGGGGATTGTGACAGATACCTGGGTCAAACACCTAGGTGATGTGACTCTCATGCTTGAGCCCTACCCACAGAGCGTGTTGTAAAATATCACTGGGCTCAGCACTTAGGTCATATGACTCTTATTTTCAGCCAGGGCCCTGCACATAGAGGGTATTGTGAGATATCCTGCCCACAGATTGTGAGATATCACTGAGCTCAGCACCTCCCTGATGTGTCTGTATGGCCTGGGCCCTGCCCACAGTAGGTACTGTGACATACCTCTGAACTCATTACCTAGGTGATGTGACTCTCTCTTTTGCCTGTATTCTGCCCCCTCAAAATGGCCTGTGACATACCACAGGTCTTAGCACTTAGGTGATATGATTCTCCTCTTCTGCCTGGGCCCTAGCCATAGGAGAGATTGAATCATTTTACTGAGCCCAGATTGCAGGTGATGTGACCCTCTATCCTAGGCTCTGCCCACAGGAGGTATTGTGATATATCTCTGTGGCCATAACTTAGGTACTGTGACTCTTCTATTCTCTCCAGGCCATGCCAGTTGAGGGAGATTGTGACATATTTTTGGACCAGCGCAAAGGTAATTAAAAACTCCTGCCTAGGCCATTCCCATAGAAGGCATTGTGACATATCACTGGTCACAGCACACAGGTAATTTAATTCTCCTTCCTGGGCCTTGCCCATAGGGGATATTGTAACATATCTTTAGCCCAGCACTTAAAATATGTGACCCTCCTAGCTGGTTGCTTTTCCACAGGTGAGAATTTTACATAAAACTGCACCCAGCACACAGGTGAAATTGTGACACTTGTATGCTCATCCAGCCAACAGTTATGAGTGTCATCATCGCACATGGACAGAGAACTCTGGTGAAGTCCTGAATCTTGTACACGGACACAGTCCACAGTTGGAATTTTGACTGTCACATGTAGATCCAGCCACAGGTGTGATGTTGATCTATTTATGGAGTTAACTCACAGGCACAGTGATAACTCTCATAACTCGACCCAGCCAATAAAAGAGACGTTGACTCTTACAGCTAGGCTTAAGGAAACTAATAGGGTCCTGGGTCTCCTACCTGTATGAAAGTCACAGAAGATTATGACACTCATGCATATTGTATAAAGCCCTCTGGTGGCACAGAGGTTCATTACAGGGCCCAGCACACAGGTGAGATTGTGACTTTGTTATGCAGACACCGCTGACAGTACCATCACCCTCACATATAAACAGAGCCCACTGGTGAGGTCCTAAATTTCACACCCTGACACAGTTCACAGCTGGGATTGTGACTGTGATATTTCAATCCGATCACAGGTGAGATGGTGACTCATTTCTGGATCCAGCTTAGAAAACAGTGATGGCTCTTTCACCTGGACTCAGCCAAATGGAGAGATGTTGACTCTGTTAACTAGCTTAGGGCAGAACATAAGGTTCTAGGTCTCCTGCTTGCATAAAGGTAGCAGAGGATTATGACACTATACATACTGTACGAAGTCCCCCATTGGTCCTGAGAGGGTCATAACAGGGTCTGGCACACAGGTGAGACTGTGACTCTGGTATGCACACAGGCAAAGAGTAAGGATTGTCAACCTCCTACATGGACACAACCCACTGCTGAGATTCTCAATCTCACAACCAGAAGCAGTCTGGAACTGTGACTCTCATAGGTGGATGTGGTCCACAGCTGAGATGATGACCTCAAACCAGGAGGCAGCACACCTGGAGGCTGTGACTCCTCTACCGAGATGCAGTCTGCAGGTGTGGTTGTGGCTCTCATGCACAAATCCGGTCCACCTTTGAGATTGTGACTCACTTACTGAGACCCAATTCACAGGAGGAGTTCACTCTGATACATAGAGCTGGAACATGTGTGGGATTGTAAATCTTATCACTTAATCTTTCTGCAGGTGTGATGGTGATATACAGCTTTGCTGAGCACCTGAGTAATTTAACTCTATTGCCTGAGCCTGGCATACAATTAACATATACCTGGGCCAAGCACCTAGGTAGTGTGACTTTTTTGGGGGCCCTGCCGTCAGGGATAATTGTTACTTATCACTAAGTTCAGAACCTAGTGATGTGACATTTCTCTACTGTCTTGGCCCTACCCACAAAACAAAATTATATCACTGGGCCCAGCACCTAGGTAATGTGCCTCTACTCTTCTTCCTGGGCCCTGTTCACAGTGGGCCTTGGGACATATACATGGGCCCTGCTGAAAAGCATGATGATGACTCTCATACATAAACACAGCCAATAGAAGCAATTTCTTACTTACGTAGTGAGGGGTAGGGCAACAAACAAGGTCTTGTGTCTTTTACTTGAACAAAGGTCACAGAGCATTTTTAGCTCACCCATATGTCATATAGTCCTAAGGTAGTAGAGAGAGTGCTGATACAAGGCTCACCTGAAAGTGAGACTGTGACTCTCCTATGCACACCTAGCTGACCATTAGAATCATCACATTCAAACATGGAG
Organism: Hylobates moloch; assembly: GCF_009828535.3. Classification (NCBI taxonomy): domain Eukaryota; kingdom Metazoa; phylum Chordata; class Mammalia; order Primates; family Hylobatidae; genus Hylobates; species Hylobates moloch. The sequence continues at coordinate 6,794 of NW_026652519.1, forward strand.
AGAGCCCTCTGGTGACCTAAATTTTACATGCAGATGCAGTCTGCAGTTAGAGTTGTAACTGTCATGTATGCATTTGGCCACAGGTAGGATGGTGACTCATTATTGGACCCAGCTCACAGGCGTGATGATGAATCTTACATCTGGAATCAGCAAAAAGAAGAGATATTCATTCACGTAGCTAGACTTAGGGCAAACGATAAGGTCCTGGTTCCCCTACTTGTATGAGGGTCACAGAAGATTAAAGGCCTTGGGTGGTACAGGGAGTGTCATAGCAGGACCCAGCACACAGGTGAGATTCTGGCGCTCTTAAACATACCCAGACAGCAGTTAGGATTGTCACTCTGAAACAGTAACAGAGCCTACTGGTGAGGTCTAGAATGTAAAGTGGAAACACTGTCCACAATTGAAATTATGAATGTCATATGTGGATCTGGCCACAAGTTAGATGTTGACACATTTTTGAACCCAGCTCACAGTCATAGGGATGACTTTCATACCTGGACTCAGCCAATAGGAGATATGTTGACTCTCAGGCTTAGGGCATTGGGTAAGATCATGAGCTTATATCAGCACTAAGGTCTTATAGGAAATTTCAACTCTTATGCGTACTGCATAAAGCCCTGGAGTGGCATGGATTGTGTCATAACAGGGCTCAGCACAAGTGGGATTGAGATCCTTGTACGCACATGCAGGCAAGAGTAACAACTGTCACCCTCTCACATGGACACAGCCCACTATTGAAGTTCTAAATCTCACATTCAGGAGTATTCAAAAGTTGGAACTGTGATTCTCATAGGTGAATTTGATTCACAGGTAGGATGATGACAGATAGGATATAGTTAGGATTGCATCCTCAGGCCAAAATTTATCACACCTATGAGGCAGTGACTGCCCCCACTGAAACACTGTCCAGAGTTGGGGTTGGCTTTCTCAGGCACTGATAAAGTCCATGGTTAAAAATGTGATTCAGATTCTTGAACACAACTCACAGGAGTAGTTCTCTCATACCTGAAGGTGGGACAAGTGCAAGATTGTAAATCTTATGTCTGGACCTTCCCGCGGGGTGATTGTTACATATATCTTTGGCAGAGAACTGATGAATTTTGCTCTCCTGCAGAAGCCCATTCTATGGTTGAGATTTTGACATACACCTTGGCCAAGTACCTAGAATATGTGATGCTACTGCCTGGGCTCTGCCCTCAAGGGGGATTGTGACATATTTCCAGGCCATATATGTAGGTTATGTGCCTCTCCAATTTGCCTAGGCTGTTCCCAAAAAAGGCATTACGACATACCTAAACCCATCACCTAGGTGATTGGACTCTTTTTTTCCCCCTGGGCCCTGCCCTCAGTGGGGATTGTGACATGTCACTGGGCCCGTCATTTCTGTGATATGACTTTTGTGTTCTGCTTTGACCCTGCTTACAGGAGGATTGTGACATATAACTAGGCCCAGCACCTGGGTGATGTGACTCTCATTTCCTGCCTGTGTTCTGCCAACAGAATAGATTGTGACATACAGCTGGGCCAGGCACCCAGGTGATGTGACTCCTGCCTACAGTGGCCGTTGTGACACATCTTCTCTCTGGGTCCTGTTTATGAGTGGGATTGTAACAAATCTTTGGCCAAGCACCAAAGTGATGTGACTCTCTTGTTTGGTTTCTGTTCACAGGAGGTATTGTGACATATATCTAGGCCAAGTTTAGAGGCATAATGATAGCCCTCATACATGGACACAGTTGGTGGGGGAGATTTGGCCTCTATTTTCTAGGATTAGGGCAACGGGTAAGGTTCTGGGTGAAGAAGCATAAGGTTCATAAGGATGAAGCATAAGGGTGAAGAAAGGTCACATAAGATTATAACACTCAAGCATATTCCTTAAAGCCCTTGTGTGACATTTAGAGTTTAGTTACAGGATCCAGTACCCAGGTGAAATTATTACTGTCATAGACAAACTCAGCTGACAGGATTGTCACCCTCACACATGGACAGAGCCACTGGTGAGGTCCTGAATCTCACAGGCACAGTCCACATTTGGAATTGTGACTTTCGTATGTGTACTGGGACAGTTGATATGGTGACTTATTTTTGGAGCCAGCTTACAAGCACTGTGATGACTGTCATAAATACATCTGACCAATAAGAGAGATGTTGACACATACCTGATAATAAAACAATGGGTATATCATTGGTTCACACCAGCATGAAGATCTCAAAGCAGATTGTTACTGTCACTCATAACACATAAAGCCCTTGGGTGGTACAGAGAGTGTCCTAACAGAACCCCAAGACACAGGTGAAATTGTGACTTTCTTATGCACACTCAGCCAACAGTAAACATTGTCACCTTCCCACATGGAAACCATCCACTGTTGAGGCTGTGAATCTCACATGTGCAGGTAGTCAAAAGTTGGAATTGTGACTGTCATGAATACATCTCATCCACAGGTAAGATAGTGACTCAAAGACCAGGATTCAGCATGCCTGTGAGGCTGTGACTCATACACTGAGAAATCTGCATTTAGAATTGTGGCTCTCATGCAGGGATACAGTCCACTATTAAGACTGTGACTCATGTAATTAGACCCTACTCACAGGATGTCTTGACTCTCATACCTGGAGCCAGAAAATGTGTGAAAGTTTAAATTTTATTTCTGGATCTTTTGCTGGTGTATTTGCAATATATATCTTTGTCCAGCGCCTGAAATATTTGACCCTCCTGCTGGGGAAAAGCCCGCAGGTGGAATTGTGACATATACCTGAGCTCTCCATGTAAGGTATATTACTCTCCTGCATAGGTCCTCAGGGGAGATTGTGATACATCACTGGGCCCATCACCTAGGTTAAATGATTATCTTCTTTGGCTGGGCCCTGCCAACACAGAGAGTTGTGGCATATAACTGGATACATCACTTAAGTAATGTGACTCTCCTTTTCTTCTTGGGCCCTGTACACAGGGTGGATTATGACATATTACTGTCAGAATACTGTGCCCCGCACACAGGTAATGTAACTTTTCTAACTGAACCCTGCCCACAAGAGGCTTTGTGACATACTGTTAGGCCCAGTTCCCAGGTTATGTGACTTTACTGCCATGGCCCTGCCCAGAGAGTGGATATTGACATCTTTTTGGTCCAGCATTCAGGTAATTTGATTATCTTGCCTGTTCCATTCTCACAGGTTAAATTTCAACCTATGTGTTTTTCCTAGCTCACAGGTATTAGGTCCACACTCATATAGAAAACAAGACATTAGGAGTGATTTTGACTCTCTTAGCTAGATTTTGACCAGTGGGTAAAGTACAAAGTCTCCTACATTTAGAAGAGTAACAGAAGTTGATAAAATGTATGCATATTCTATAAATACTTCGAGTAATACAGACAGTATAATAAGGGCCCAGCACACAGTGAGACTGTGACTCTCATAGGCATACCAAGCCAACAATTAGGATCATCACTTCCAAACATGACAGTAGCACACTGGTGAGGCCCTGAACCTCACATGCAGGTGCAGTCCACAGTTAAAATTCTGATTGTCGTATGTGGATCTGAGAACATGTTGAATACTGACTGATTTCCAGACTCAGCTCAAAGGCACGGACTTGCATACACAGACCTAGCCATAAGATATGTTGACCCTCATAGGTAGCCTTAAAACAATGGGAAAGATCCTGGGCTTTCTATTTGTATGAAGGTCACAAAAGATTACAAAACTCACGCATTTTGTATGACCCCTTGGGTTGTACAGAGAGTGTCATAACAGATCCCAGCACAAAGTTAAAATTGTGATTCTCATAGGCATATCCAGCCAACAGTGAGGATTGTCACTCTCACACATCAACAGAGACCGATGATGAGGTCCTGCATATGGCATGAGGATGCAGTCCGTGGTTGAAATTGTGTTGTTCACACTCGGCCATCACTGGGTGCTGGGTTCATGATATATGCTTTTTGTAAAAATTTATAAAGCTGTTATTGTATAATATATGTGCTTTTTATGTGTGTAGAATTAAAAACATAATTTTTGATTTTTCTATTTATCTCTTATGTTTCTTCCACAATCAATTTTTGTCACATACTTTTCTGGAAAATAGATAATTTCATCTAAATTTTCAAGTTTAATGTCATGACATTAAAAAAATTATGTTTGAATCTTGAATGTATCTCTAAATATCCTCTTTTGTCTTTTGTAAAATTTTTACTCCTCTTGAAATAGTTTATCTACTTTTTTATTACATTCAAAGAACAGCACTAATTTTACTCATGTTATTATCCCTGAGTAACAAATGAGTCAGAGAAGTCGAGAAACCTGCCCAAGGTTACACAGGTACTCTGAGCCTGCTCTTCTAACCATTGAACACACAGCGTCATCCAGGAAACACACATGCAATACTATTTCTAAAGGTCCATAAAATCGCGTATACACATGCAAATCTGTGTAAAGATAAAATGAATTATACAGTGTTTACCTGCAGAAAAGTCACTGGTTGAGGGTGTAGAAGGTCACACGGAAGAAGCCTTCTCTGTTTTTACTGTTGTTTTGTTGTTTTTGTAGAGATAAGGCCTTGCTATATTGTCTAGGCTGATCTCAATCTCCTCGGCTCAAGAAATTCGCCTGCTTCAGACTCCCAATGTGCTCTCTGTCATACTTTTAAAAGTACTTATTGGGCCACATGTGCTGGCTCATGCCTGTAATCACAACATTTTGGGAGGCCAAGGGGAAAAGATTGTTTGAGTTCAGGCATTTAAGGCAAGCCTGGACAACATAGTGAGACCTCATCTCAACTAAAAATAGAAAAAAATAGCTGGGCACGGTGGCTCACGCCTGTAATCTCATCACTTTGGGAGGCTTTTTCTTCAAAGATTAAAAACAAATCTTGGTGTCTGGCAGCCAGGCACAGCCAGGTAAGGTGAGGGCAGGAGGCAGAAACTTGCAATCCATGGGCTATGTTGGCTTTTTCAACATTATTTTTCTCCCCAACTACATAGAAAATTTATTCGGTGTTTGATCTTACGCATCTTTGAATCCAAACATCTCATTCTTTGCCTTATACATATTAAAAATGTATTCATAGTTCATAAAATATAATCAATCTATCAAAAATATTCCAAACAAAAACATTCTCTTTATAGAACCGAATAATGCACCTTAATTCCTTACAATTTGTGTTGAGAATTACTAGTATTATGATGTTTTCTAACATGTATCAAGTACTTTTAGATGTTTAGCATTTGTGATATATTATAAAAACCTTCTCAATATTAACCTGGGACTCCAAAGAATATGGCCCAAACAGTTGTTTTCTTCCCAGCACCAAAGAATGGCACACAAGGTTGTCTTCAAGTTGAGGACAAGTCATAAAGAAAAATTTTTTAAAAGAGAAAAAAAAGTCTGCAAACTTGTTTCTACACATTGGTCTTACACGCATTTCTCCATCAATTATGTTAATTCTGAATGAACCATATTACCTGAAGTTGTACAAATAATTGCTTCAAATTGTAGAATCCCCAGGAAACAGAAAGAAGCAAAAGTAAATGCTCCCAGAGAAACTCACATCTATTCCACACCTTGATGAACCTTGCAAACAATTTTCCATTATGTGCCATGACTAGCAAGCAAGCAAATATGACAAAGTTCACAATAAATAAGATCGTGTGAAAGACATCAGAAAAAAAACATAACAGAAACAAATCTGCAAAGATATCCAATATTAGAATTATCGGACACAAAAAATAAAAAACAACTATACTTACCATATCTAAAAAAGGTAAATTAAAGTATCTGCAGGAAAGAAGAAACTATAAATTCTAAAAATACGTTGTAAAATGAATAATACAATAACCAAAATAAAAACTAACCACATTTGAACTTATGTGTACAAGACAGAACCAGTAAACTACATGCTAGATCAGTAGAAATTAACACATATGCAACAAATATCAGTCTCAGAAAAATGTCTGGTAAGTATTCTAAGCATTCAAAATTTAAAACTGAAAAGCATAAGGTTGATATTATTTAACCTTTCTAAAAATTATAGGTAAAAATACTGCATGACTCAATTCCTGAGTTAACATCAAAGCTTGATAGAGACAAAACAAGGACAACAATAGACAATCTCATTGATAAAGACAATTTTTTTTTTTTTGAGACTGTGTCTCACTCTGATGCCCCGGCTGGAGTGCAGTGGCCCAATCTCGACTCACTGAAACCTCTGCTTCCCGGGTTCAAGCAATTCTCCTGCCTCAGCCTCCTGAGTAGCTGGGATTACAGGCATATGCCAGCATGCCTGGCTAATTTTTGTATTTTTAGTAGAGACAAGGTTTTACCATGTTGGTCAGGCTGGTCTTGAACTCCTGACATCATGATGCACCCACCTTGGTCTTCCAAAGTGCTGGGACTATAGGCATGAACCATTGCACACAGTCAAGACAAAAATTTTTTAAACCAATTACAAACAAAGTGACTCTTTCTCGGTATAAAATGAATAAAACCATTAATAAGTTTATCTCAAGAGTACAGGATAAGTTAAACATTGTATAATCTACATTTCTACATAAAATAGGCACAGAATAAGAGCTTGGTAATTAGAAATAAAAGAGTATTTTATTTTATTTTCTAAATATACAAGGTATTTCAAATAAAGTACAGCAAATGTACATAACTACTGAAAGCTTGTCTTTTAATGTCATAAACATAAGAATTATGTTGGTGTTCAACATTTTTATTAAACATTGCATCCATGGTTTCAGCCAACAGGTTAAAATGAGAAATCAGTTATACAATTATACTGGAAAAGCAGAACTAGTCAATAAACTAATAGCTAAACTATTTGTTCTACCTAGGTAGATTGGATCCTTGCAAAGCAACTAACACAAAAACTGTTTATGTGTATCGAGGATTTAAAACTCCTCGGAGAGGCCTGGTGGGGTGGCTCATGCCTGTAATCCCACCACTATGGGTGGCTGAGGTGGCAGATCACGAGGTGGGAGTTCGAGAACAGCCTGGCCAATATGGTGAAACCCTGTCTCTACTAATAACACAAAAATTAGCCGGGCATGGTGCCTTGGGAGGCTGAAGCAGAAGAATCGCTTGAACCTGGGAGGCGGAGGTTGAAGTGAGCCGAGATGGCACCACTGCATTCCAGCCTGGGTGACAGAGCAAGACTCTGTCTCAAAAACAAAGAACAAAACAAAACAAAAAAACAAAACTTCTAGAAGAATATGAAGAATAATATTGTTATCGTAACTGTGAAAAAAACAACTTCTTAGACATTGCACAATATAAAAATTATGCATAGGCCGGGAGCGGTGGCTTGTACCTGTAATCCCAGCATTCTTTGAGGCCCAGGCAGGCAGATCACTTCAAGTCAGGAGTTCCAGACCAGCATCACCAACATGATAAAACCCCGTCTCAATTAAAAACATAAAAATCAGCACGGTGTTCTGCGCATGTCTGTTGTCCCAGCTATTCGGGAGGCTGAGACATGAAGAGCACTTGAACCCAGGAGGCAAAGATTTCAGTGAGCTGAGATTGTGCCATTGTACTCCACCCTGGGTGATAGAGCAAGACTTTATCTAAAAATAAAAATGCATTAAAAGATTTATAAATTAGACTGTATCAATTTTAAGAATTTTTGATTATCAAAAACATAAAAACATGTTTTTATAAAGATGATGAAAAGGCAAATCGTAACTGGGGGAAAATAGTTTAAAAATACATAGTACAAAAAATTAGTATTTAGAAAATATATATTACAGAATATGTATGAATAAACAAGGAAATGGAAAACATAAATGGGACAGATGGCAAGTCTTAAAGCACAAACTTATGAGAAATGCTAACTTCATTAGTAACTATGGAAATGCTGAATAAAACTTTAAATAATATGTCTTTCTAATTAACCATTTTGTCAAAAAATTATGTCTAGCAATTCCAAGAGTTGGTAAAAGATATGCAACATCTGGAATTCACAAATATCCACTGGCAATAGACTTGATTTATAAATTGATGTATATTTACACTATGCAATAGTGAAAATGGAGAACTACAGCTATGCAAAGCAACGTGAAAATAAAACAATTATAAATAAAAAGCAAGTCAGATGAAAACTCATGCTAGCATGTACATACAGGCAAATATGTAACGCTGAAACATATATTGTTAATAGATAAAATTGCATAAAGTAAACAATAACACAAAATTCAGATAGTGGTTACTTTGGGGTAGGAGGTTAATAGAACACTTTAGAGGTATTGACTTGACAGGAGTGTGTGAGGATTTTATGTAGCAAGACTGAAAGTTTTATAAGAGTAAAGAGCAATTTTTTTTTCTCCATCTTATCTCCTAAGGCTAGCAAAAAGTATGGCACAACGTGTGGGCTCAACACACATTTATCAGTTAAATAAATAAATACATCCCCTTTGTAAATGGTCAAGCTATGCAAACCAAGGCTTTATTAGTTATTATTGTTTAGTTGATAGAATCAAATAGAAGGTAATAAACTGTAAAATTCAGAAAGCACTATTAAAAGTTTGATGTTACCTCATCATTCTTAGGTAAAATAGAGTAAAATTTTTAGTTTCTGAGTTTGTGATAATTATAAAATTAAATCGCCACGTGAGGATGAAAAATGAAGTCTTACTTTAGGCGAGCATAATTTGAGAGGAAAAGGCGAAAAAGAAAAGAAAAACTGAAAACTCGATTGGGTCAGATATGCCAGTTCTACTCTCTCTATATATTTTTTGGAAATATTTCCCTTCTCTCCTGACGCAGAGGGAGGCTGGCTGGGGCATCCTGGGTCCCTCTGTCCTCGCCGCGGTGGCAGTGGCTGATCTCTGCTCAGGCGCGAGGGGTGCAGCCATGCGCTGGGCTTGAGCCTGCCCGGCCCAGCCGCTCCTCACTTCCCTGGACTCTTCACGGTGTCTACAGGCCCCTGCACAATCCTGAGCGTCCCTCTGATGGAAGGGGAGGTGGCAGCAGAAAGCCAGTGGGAGGAACTGGCCCCGCAGGTCTAGGAGGGCTTGGCCAGCTGTGGGAAATGCTCTGGTTGACCTCGGATTTCTGCGCACTAAGCCGAGACGCGACTCCGGCTTTGAGCCGAGGCGTCCCCGGGCTGCGCGACCGTGGGCGTGGGCGCTCCGGCTGCTGTGGCGGTTCCTGCTGTGCTCAGCTGGGTCACGACTGGAACTGGCGCCCTCCAGAAGTGAAGGAGGGGCCCCGCAGAGGAGGCGGTAGCCGTGGTCCGTGTAAACCAGGCCTTGCTGACAAATCTCAGATGCAAAGAACAGAAGAACGGAGAGCTTGAGCCAAATGGAGGAACTGTTGGAGCGGCTGAGGGTGAAGCTGCCCAAACTCCTCAAAGTGGAGCAGCAAAGCAAACACCAAAGAAGGACAAGAAAAATGAAAGTCAAAGAAAATGAGCAGAAACCAAAGGCAGATGCTAACGCAGTGCAAAACAGTTCACAAAATGATAGAGAGTTGATGGGTCTCGGAAACTAATCTTAGTGACAGAGTGAAAGGACAGCAGTGAACATGGTAAGGTGCTGACGATTCTGGTCCACTGGATCCCACCATCCCTAGGACAGTAAATACCGTCACAGTCACCACACAGCGAGTTACAACTGCACCATTTCCTATTTATTCCTAAATGAATAAAGGTGATTCTCAACACAAGTGCAAATAAAAAGTTATTTATCTTTCTTTTAAACTAAAGTGTTATGCTTTAGCTTTTTTTTTTTTTGAGTTCTTATAATTTTGAAAATGAAGTTGACATTTGTATGGCTTGTGAAGTTTTCGATAGTCTTGCTTTAGTTGAATTGTTCAAAGTCAGTATATTTTAAACTCAGAAGAGTAAACTGTATTTGTTTCACGTATTAAAGGCTCAAAGTAACAAATAATGTATCTGTTTATGATTTGAAAAGTTCAAAGTTTGATTATTTATCTGTATATACACAGAATAGTGTATTGTGCTAAAACATTTGCTTTTTAAAAGTGGCAGCCATAGTTCCTGCCCGTCTGGATATATTTTGGACTTTTGTATGTTAAAGACAATGTAAAAAAAAAAACTTTATTATGTTTTAGAAAATCTAAGATTGGTATACACAAATAAACTTTACGAATTACTGTAGGGTTCAGCAAACTATGTTTATAATGTGACATTAATACCTCTGCATTTTGATGTGTAAATCTTTCTTGAAAAAAGATTCTTTTTTAAAAAAATGTCTACAAATTCAGGCTTCAGTTATAAAATGACAAAATAGTAAAGAAATGAGTGGTTTGCCATATTATATGAATACTGACATTCAATTAGAATACCAAATATTTTAATGAAAAATTTTTAGACAATAGATTTAAATAATTTCTTGATATTTTACTACAGCAATAAATATTCACAAATATTTTATAAATCATATCTATTAATACTAGGTTTTACTTAATAGTAGTATATATGTAAGATCAAAGATCTGTTAAAAATAGATATTTATCAATAATTTGGTGTTTCTAAATATCCAGAAGTCTTGTTTTAATCAGGTTAGCTCTGGGAATAGTTTACTAATTTTATTTTATAAAAGGTGTGTTCAAAGTTTTCTAGTTTAACCTAATATTGATTGATGATGGGTAAACAAATCTTTTCTTGCTAATCCCACAGGTTTATTAAATTGTTGAAGATATTTTTAATTTAAAAATTCTGTCTTTCAATGTTGTTTACAGGGATTTAGGTCTAGTTTAATCGGCTCAACCTGTTAATCAATGTCAGGTGCCAGATTCCAATTTATTTTCAGTGTGTTTGTATGACTTTTCTTTCTTTCTTTTCTTCCTTTTTTTCAGACAGAGTCTCTCACTGTCATCTGGGCTGGAATGCAATGGTGCAATCTTGGTTCACTGCAACCTCCGCCTCCTGGGTTCATACAATTCTCCTGCCTCAGCCACCTGAGTAGCTGGTATTACAGGTGCACACCACCACACCCGGCTAATTTTTTGTATTTTTAGTAGAGATGGGGTTTCACTATGTTGGCCAGACTGGTCTGGAAGTCCTGACCTTGTGATCTACCCCTGTCGGCCTCCCAAAGTGCTGGGATTACAGGTGTGAGTCACCGCACCTGGCCAACTTTGGTCTTTGAATAAAATGTCTATTAACAAAGACAAATTTCTGCACATTTATCAAGTTGCTTGTAGTAACTCGAAAGGTAATATATCCAAAATTCTTATGTTATTGTCTGAGAAAACAGATTCTACTGTTACCTAAAAAATCAACTGGAAGGCACTTTTATAACCTTGTACCACATAAGAAAAAACTGCAAGGCAGTAGTAATAAGTATAGATACATCAAATGAAAAATGGTAATTGAGAATGTCACTTTCAATGTTTGAGTATTTGGACTTTTGGTTTTAAAAAATGTAAAGTAGAGCTTTTGATAAGCTTTCTGTAGATTAACATTATCATAAATTAGGAAAAAGTCCTTTAAAATGTAAATAAACAAAAAATACACCAAACAACAACAACAAAAAGCTAAGATCCAGCAGTGCATATATATTTGTCCTTATTTTGGGAGAGCATGAAACAGACCATTGCATGAACTTTATACAGATGTTTTGCCACAGTGGCATACTATTAAAAATGATCTATCTTTAATTTGTATTAACATGTCCACATCTTAAAAATACTGCTTTGTACTAAGAATAATAAATGTGAAAGTCTTTATACACAGGATGATCCTGATCCTCAACTAAACATATATGGCAACCCATTCCTCTGTTTCTTCCAAACTGAAGCCTGACTAAGGCTTAAACATAGAGTGAGAGAGACTCATTAACAGGACACGTGAAACAAAAAAAATGAGATAGGATGATCATTTGTAATGCTCAGCAATTGCTTGGGGGGCCTCAATATAATGACATCAACTATGAATCTTACTGGGTAAAAATAAACATAAAAAGCTGAGAACACCATGACTTTAATTTGGTGGAATAGACTCTCTGGAATTATACACAGTTGTGCTAAAAGTATTGAGCCGGAATGAAATGTATCTAAGGGTTATTAAAGGGAATATTTACAAACACATTAGTATTTGTTCCGTATCTTGTTGCAGCAGCAGTGCTCTTGTCTGTAATGTCAGCTTCCTCAAGCTACAGATGCCATAGACAAACTAAGACTTAGTGTCTAATATGTTGTTTGCAGTTAGTTTCTAAATTTAACAAACTTGCAATAATTTTATGAATTTCATTGAACTCTGTTTCATGTATAAAGGCACTATTCAGTAGCTACTTCCCTCAGCCTTTTCTGGGATTTTCTGTTCCTTGTTTCCAAACCAACCTTATTTGAATCCTAGTCATTTCTGAAGCCACATATGTAATAATAGAAAGAGAGCAGAAATGAAGCCAAGTTGCCCCAAACAGTCCATGCCTAATATATTTGGTTCCCCAAATGAACCAAAAACCACACAAGCTAAACAACAGCGGATTTAAAATTCAACCTAAATTCAACAGTAGTAGTCAAAATCACATGCAAAAATTAGCAAAGTCATAATATAGAAACCCTTAACCTGTTATTCCACAACAAATCATCAAATTCTTGTTTTGGCATTTTTAGAAAAAAATAAATATATTACATATGACAAAATATACTCACTCACTTATAATATTTTGAAATAGGTATGGTTTTATTCTTATTCTTAAATATATACTATATTAGTTAGACAAGACTTTTAGTAAAAAATACTTATAGCTACCATGTGTGAATTAAAACAGCTGTGGGAAAATAGGATTTTTAGTTAATAATGAAGATCGAAGCTGCAATGATGTAAAATATTGTTTCCTGGCCACACAGCTAATTACCCAAATCAAGCTGAAGTATGTTTGATTTAAAAATTTTCATTTTCCCACTGTTGACAATGTTGACATAACAGCTAAATCTTAGCCTCAGAGTTGGTAGGTTGGAATAAATCAAGACAAGTACTGTTGAGGAAGGATGGGTAGTCAAGAAAGTGACTATGTCTTTGGAATGCAGCAAACATGGCCATTGTACAGTGGCTGCATATTGCCAACACAATTAGCCCCAGCATTTGCATTGCATTCCAGCTTATTCAAGCAAAGCTCTCTCCAATAGAGAAACTCCTCTGTAAAGAGCATGCACATTTTTATTTTACCTTTCCTCAAACTGACCTTTTACTCATTATGATAGTAAAAAGCACACCTGTGAGGGGAGACTTAAGATGCTAGTGAGATGTGAAATATGAACAAGCACGTACAGCTACTGTGTCTGTGCATCAAGAGGGCCACCCAGAACATGCTTACTAGTAACACCACTTTCCACCTCTTTATAATAAGACTCCCATAAATAAAGTCCCTAGTTCCAGTCTTTGCTTTCTCATTCTGTGTGCAACACACCCTGAATCCCTTCTCTCTCAAGGTGTACTGGTTATTCTGCACCTAACCTTTAAAATAGACTTACTCCTTTGCAATAAATTACTCTATGCTGCATCTTCTTTGTTGTTTGTCTCTTGTTTAAATTTTTTTGAAACTAAGACAACAACTGAGGTTTCAGAAAAGCCATTCACACTATCATGCTTTGTTTTGTATTTTTTGTTATCAACATTTTTCTCTCATATGTCAATATTCACATCTTAAACACAATCAACACTGCTAAATTGAAAATTTAAATGACCACAAAAGAATTTATCATAAAAGCATGTATATGTCTCATGTTTCACCTTCACTACACTTTTTTTTTTTTTTTTGAGACGGAGTCTCGCTCTGTCGCCCAGGCTGAAGTGCAGTGGCACAATCTCGGCTCACTGCAAGCTCCGCCTCCCGGGTTCACGCCATTCTCCTGTCTCAGCCTCTCCGAGTAGCTGGGCAGGCGCCCGCCACCACGCCCGGCTAATTTTTTGTATTTTTAGTAGAAACGGGGTTTCACCGTGGTCTCGATCTCCTGACCTTGTGATCCGCCCGCCTTGGTCTCCCAAAGTGCTGGTATTACAAGCATGAGCCACCGCGCCTGACCGTACACTTTCTATCTATTCAACTTTTTAAAAAATTTGATAGTCAAATACATATATCAAATTTAATATTTTATTTAATAGTTTGAATTCAATTCCAAAATGATTTATATGGAAGCATATTGTTATATTTACTTTTGACCAAATTTGGCTTTCCAAGCTAAGGTAAAACTAAAGCGTATTTTCAAAGTGTTAAGGAACTTAACCTTACTAGCACTGAGAGAAGTTAGCTAGTTTGCCTTAGGTAGATAGCAAGGGAAGGGTTTATGGAGAGCCCCCAACCCACAGGTTAGTGCCTTATCCCCACATAACAGAAAAAGCAGCTTGGAAAAAAACTAAACTCCAGACACTATTAAGGGAACTAGCACAGGGGGTTGTGCCTGGACTCATGCCCTCAGATGCACAAGTAGGAGAACCTAAAGCCCATTTAGATAAAAATTTGCACACACCTCTGGCTTACTTAGATAAGGGAGCAAGGCCTGACATAGAAATGTCTTTGCTCTTTGCATAGTCAGTGGGCTCCCAGAAAAAAGTTTTTTCTTTTTTTGTGGGCATGAACACAGTGGGCTTTGATGGTTTCTGTGGACACTTTCTTTTCTTCTTTAACTGTGAGTCTGGTATTTATAAATTATTACTTTAGCCCTTGATTGGTTGTGGGCCAAGGTCTTTGGCCAAGCTTTTGCATCAGCTTCTAATTGGTTCTGGGCCAACCTGAACAGCCTTTATGAATCATTACTTCAGCCCCTGATTGGTCCCAGACCAAGGCCCCTTGGCCCAGTCAAAGCTGAGTCACACATTCTCTAAGACAGCTCACAAACTAAGCACAATTTTTTCCCATTCCAGTTTATAAAAACCCTGGATCCCAGCCTTATAGTGGACAACCCATTCAGGTCTCACTCTCTGCTGGAGTAGGGCTTTCTTCTTTTTGCATATTAAACTTTTGTTCCAAACCTCACCCTTGTGTCCACACTCCTTAATCTTCTTGAATGTAGCACAAAGAATTCTGGGTATTATCTCAAACAACAGACGTTGTTACATCTTGGTGCATTGATAAAACTACAACATATTTTGGTGTGTTGGCCAGGGAGAAAGGAATTGATCAGAAGGGTGATTAGGAGTGAGGCTTCTTGTCCTCAGTTACTTTCTGAGGCTTCTTGTCCTAAGTTTTTGTCTCTCAGAGACAACCTTGAAAACACTGGCTCTGTTCTAATCTGGTTTACTTTCACAAAGGGCCTACTCACTGTGTGGAACAGAAAGGAGGTCCTAGGGCAACTGAAGGTTCCTGGCTGAGTCTATACTTCAGTGTTACCTAAAAGCCGTTGGACTAACTCCAGTCCCCAACAACCAATGAGGGTGTTGGCACAAGAACTTCCAGTCTTTTTTTTTATTTCATTTTTTTCTTCTTCTTCTTCTTCTTTTTTTTGTACCTATCATTTCTCCTATCCATTCTTTGTAAGCAATGTTGTGAATGTTTTTACAGCCTATGGATATAATCATGCTGAGTAAAGTCAGTCAGTGTCTTAGTAATCAGATATGTAACTCTGATTACTAAGCTGTTGTTGTTGTTTTATAATTTCCTAGCAACAGGGCGAATTCAAAATATCTCCAAATTTTTACTTAGTAAGGGCCTTTCTCTCCCACAGCAATAAATATTCATGGCACTGTATGAGAGAATATTTCACCCTGAGTAAATACCCTCCTTTGCATTTGGTTTGTTTTTTCTCTCCATGTGAAAGCTCAGCACTGTCCAACGAATCTAAACAGTTCCTTTATGAGACAAGGTCATTTTTTTTGTTCTGGGGCATATGCTATAGGAACAGTCTATCAAAATCCAAACCTCTTTCTAACTTTTGCCTAAAAATATAAAGTTGGAGTTTTTACCTAGCATTTCTAATTTTACAGCACCCCTAGTGGAATGGGATTGTTCTCCATAGGAAGCCTTGTCAATGCTCTCTCCAAAACTTACAGTTCCCCAACTATTTTCCCTTTTACATCCCTTTATCACTGATAAGGCCTCATGCCCTATTTGTAAACAGAAAAACTCAACTTCCTACAGCTGGAAGAAGCCATGCTAACAAAACAAATCTTCAATTGTTACACATTTTTAAGGCAACTGTTCTTCATCAAACTACACTGGAATTTGAACAAAAAGGAATTTTATGTTTGAAAGTAAACTCATCCCATTCTCTGGGATTCTAATGTTTTCCTAGTGCCATAGCAAGGGAAGCCAAAAATGGTATCAGGGCATTCCCTCTATAAAAGTATCTTGCCTGAATCCAACTACTGCATAATCTCTCCCCAGCCACTGGAGTACCTTGAGAGTCTTTTGGGCTGAGTGGGTCTAGACAACGAGCAGGATGGAAAGCTAGGCGAGCATAACGTGTCCTGCTGATGAGCTCCTCTGGACCCATGGGTGAAGGTCATCCTTGCATCCATGGGTAACATCTATGATGGTTGCTGGGACCCAGAGGGAAAAAAGGAAGATCGAGAAGTGGTATGCCCTTTTTCTCTTTCTGCCACACTGAAAAGAGAAAGGGGACTGAGGAACGCCTTGTCTCCCCTTTTTCTAGATAGGTAACAAACCGTCTACAGTTTGCATTCCCCTCTAGTGCATTCTGAAACACTGAAACTTCTTTAACCCTGAAATTCTAAAGAAAAAATGGCTTATATTCTGTTGCACAAACCCATGGCCATCTTAGAGACAGGAGGCCTGGCTTTCCAAGGGAAGTATTAATTTCACCACTGTCCAACAAATAAATCTTTCTTTGCCCTGTGAGACAACCCAGATCTTTTAAGAATTGTAAAATTAAATCTGCCCTCTTGGCAGCCATATCAGACAAGCCTACAAAATGTAATTACCAAAAGTTGAGATACAAACCCTTGGGGAACCCTAAATGCAACTTCCGGGTGCCTCACCAGCCTCCCATATTTTGGGCCCCCAATACACATATATCATCAGCTCCTCTGGTTGTGCCACTGAAGAAACCCACAAAATTGCTGTTGCCCCTACAGAAAATGCCCAATAAACATGGTGTTACTAGGATTCAAGTTCCCTTCTCATTGCAGGACCTTAAGAAAATAAAGTGAGCCCCAGGCAAGTTCTCTAATAACCTTGATACATATATAGAGTATTTCCAAAATTTAACCCAATGTTTAATGTTACATGGAGAGATGCTATGCTGCTTTTAAGCCAAACCCTAACTGTTCAGAAACAGACAGCCTTACAGGCAGCAAAAAAAACCTCAAAAAACAAACAGTAGGTTTCCTAGAGCCAGTCAGAAAAGAAACCCATTCAAAAGGGAAAAAAAGAGACAGAATCCCCATTCCCAATAATAAAAACAATGCCCCTTAAATATTCTAACTGGAGCCCTTGTGATCCTATGGAGAAGTGGAAAAGAAAACACTTTCTGATGTGCATATTAGAAAGCTTGCAAAGAACCACAATCAAGAATGTTAATTACTCTAACTCGTCCCTGTTAAATCAGAAACCAGATAAAAATCCCACGGCCTTTTTGAAAAGGCTGAGAAAAACTTTAATAAAACAAACCTCCCTGTGCTCTGATACAACAAAAAAGGTTTATTACTTAGGCAGGCTCTAATATCAGAAGGAAGTTGCTAAAACAGGCCATGTTCAAACATATTTCTAGGTTTTGTCATCCTTAAGTTGAAACTTTGCAGTATTTAAATGACACTGTTCTCTGTGCCCCAACTGAAGAGGTCTCAGGAAGGCACTAAGGCTTTCCTCAATTTGTTAGCTGAAAGGGAATATAGGGCCTCAAAATTTAAAGCTCAGCTCTGTCAAACTGCAGTAAAGTAGATATGTCTAGTCAGAAGGTACAAGAACACCGGATAAAGAAATAATTAAATTCATTTTCTTTTTTCCTTTCCCAAACTCTTAAACCATTGGGGGGACCTTAGACATTTTCTGGTTTTTGCAAACTCTGGGTACCTGGGAATGTTGATATAGCTAGTCTTTTATACCACCTTATTAAAAAAACTCAAGTACCTAAAAACTCACTCACTAACTTGGGAATCTAAAACTAAAAAGCCTTTAACCAACTAAAGCAAGCCTTATGTAAAGCACCAACCCTCAGTCTTCCCATAAGGAAGGCATTTAATCTCTATGTATCAAAAATGAAGTTAATGACCCAGGGAGTTTTAGCTAAGGCTCAACGTCCAGCTCAACAACCAGTGGGTTACCTAAGCAAGAAACTTGACTTGACGGCTAGAGGATGGCCAGCCTGCCTCTGAGCAGTTTTGGTGATGGCTTGCTGGTACCAAAGGCCATGAGGTTAACAATGGGAAATAACTTAACTGTCTGCATTCCCACATAGGACTGCTGTTCTCTAATGGAAGTCTCTGGCTAATAATCACTTCCTCAAATATCAAACTTTGCTGCTAAAGTGATCTGCAGTCCAGTTACAAACCTGCCCTTGCCTGAACCCAGCCACTTTCTCCCAGAGGAAACTAAAGAGCCTAAACAGGATTGTAAACAGGTAGTGGTGTAAACTGGTAAAAGAAATAAGAAGAATCACTGTTTATATTCTCTGTATGGTTTTAATTAAAGAAACGTTTGTAAACTGCACTCAGCTTAATGAAAAGTGAATATCCAAGCTATAAGTATATTCAAAAAGCCTTTATACTTTTATCTATATAAAACTTGTTTTCCTGGAAGAGGATTTTTTCTCACTTAGCTAAATTACTTTTATCCACTCTTTCTTGTCACTGTTGATGCAAGCATAAAAGGCCCTAAAATAACCTCTGGTGGCCTGGGACTCCTCAAGAAAACAAAAAAGCCAACACAAATTGCATTTTAAAAGAAATCTCTGCTTTTTTTATGAAACCCCTAGAATTAAGAGACATTTATGCAGCCAAAAATCACATGAAGAAATGCTGATCATCACTGGCCATCAGAGAAATGCAAATCAAAACCACAGTGAGATATCATCTCACACCAGTTAGAATGGCCATCATTAAAAAATCAGGAAACAACAGGTGCTGGAGAGGATGTGGAGAAATAGGAATACTTTCACACTGTTGGTGGGACTGTAAACTAGTTCAACCATTGTGGAAGTCAGTGTGGCAATTCCTCAGGGATCTAGAACTAGAAATACCATTTGACCCAGCCATCCCATTACTGGGTATATACCCAAAGGACTATAAATCATGCTGCTATAAAGACACATGCACACGTATGTTTATTGCGGCACTATTCACAATAGCAAAGAGTTGGAACCAACCCAAATGTCCAACAACGATAGACTGGATTAAGAAAATGTAGCACATATACACCATGGAATACTATGCAACCATAAAAAAGGATGAGTTCATGTCCTTTGTAGGGACATGGATGAAACTGGAAAACATCATTCTCAGTAAAGGACAAAAAACCAAACACTGCATGTTCTCACTCATAGGTGGGAATTGAACAATGAGAACTCATGGACACAGGAAGGGGAACATCACATGCCGGGGACTGTTGTGGGGTTGGGGGAGGGGGGAGGGACAGCATTAGGAGATATACCTAATGCTAAATGACGAGTTAATGGGTGCAGGAAATCAACATGGCACATGGATACATATGTAACAAACCTGCACATTGTGCACATGTACCCTAAAACCTAAAGTATAATAAAAAAAAAAAGTAATAAGTCCGTCTCAAAATCTGTCTTTTTCTTCTAGCTATGCTTGTTTATTAGGCCCTGGAAAGTATGTGCCTGGCCCTGGAAAGTATATGCCTAGCCCTGTTCTTTTTTTTTTTTATGCAGGACAGAGTCTCACTCTGTCACAGCAGTCTAAGATGAAACGGCAACACGGCAGCTTGGCTGGGGGAGGTACATCTGCCATTGCTGATGCTTGAGTAGCTAAACAAAGCAGCCAGGAAGCTTGAACTGGGTGGAGTCCACTGCAGCTCAGCAAGGCCTACTGCCTCTATAGACTTCAACTTTGTGGGCAAGGCATAGCCGAACAAAAGGCAGCAGGCAGCTTCTGCAGATTTAAATGTTCCTGTCTGACAGCTCTGAAGAGAGCAGTGGTTCTCTCAGCATGGCGTTTGAGCTCTGAGAATGGACAGACTGCCTCCTCAAGTCAATCCCTGACCCCCATGTAGCCTAACTGGGAGACACCTCCCAGTAGAGGCTGACAGACACCTCATATAGGAGGGTGCCCCTCTTGGATGAACCTTCCAGAGGAAGGATCAGGCAGCAATATTTACTGTTCTGCAATAATTGCCATTCTTCAGCCTCTGCTGGTGATACCCAGCCACTCAGGGCCTGGAGTGGACCTCCAGCAAATTCAAACAAACCTGCAGCTGAGAGACCCATTAGAAAGAAAACCAACAAACAGAAAGGAATAGAAGCACCATCAACAAAAAGACATATACACCAAAACTCCATCTGTAGGTCACCAACATCAAAGAGCAAAGGTAGATAAAACCACAAAGATGGGGAGAAACCAGAGCTGAAAAGCTGAAAATTCTAAAAACCAGGGCACCTCTTCTCCAAAGGATCACAGCTCCTCACCAGCAATGGAACAAAGCTGGATGGAGAATGACTTTGATGAGTTGACAGAAGTAGGCTTCAGAAGGTTGGTAATAACACACTTCTGAGCTAAAGGAGCATGTTCAAAATGAACACAAGGAAGCTAAAGACCTTGAAAAAAGGTTAGATGAATGGCTAACTAGAACAGTGAAGAGAAGACCTTAAATGCCCTGATGGAGCTGAAAACCATGGCATGAGAATGTAATGCATGCACAAGCTTCAATAGCCAATTCAGTTAAGCGGAAGAAAGGGTATCAGTGATTGAAGATAAAATTAATGAAATAAAGTGAGAAGACAAGGTTAGAGAAAAAAGAGTAAGAAATGAACAAAGCCTCCAAGAAATGCGGGACTATGTGAAAAGACCAAATCTACGTTTGATATGTGTACCTGAAAGTGATGGGGAGAATCGAACCAAGTAGGAAAACACTCTTCAGGATATTAGCCATGAGAACATCCCCAACCTAGCAAGGCAGGCCAACATTCAAATTCAGGAAATACAGAGAATGCCACAAAGATACTCCTCAAGAAGAGCAACTCCAAGACATAATTATCAGACTCACCAAGGTAAAAATGAAAGAAAAAATGTTAAGGGTAGCCAGAGAAAAACGTCAGGTTACCCACAAAGGGAAGCCCATCAGACTAACAGTGGATCTCTCAGCAGAAATCCTACAAGCCAGAAGAAAGTGGGGGCCAATATTCAACATTCTGAAAGAAAAGAATTTCAACCCAGAATTTCATGTCCAGCCAAACTAAGCTTCATAACTGAAGGAAAAATAAAATCCTTTACAGACATGCAAATGCTGAGAGATTTTGTCACCACCAGGCCTGCCTTACAAGAGCTCCTGAAGGAAGCACTAAACAGGAAAGAAACAACTGGTACCAGCCACTGCAAAAACATGTCAAATTGCAAAGACCATCAATGCTAAGAAGAAACCATAAATTATCGGACAATTTGTTGATCTTTTCAATAAAACAGCTCCTGGATTAATTGATTTTTTGAAGGGCGTTTTGTGTCTCTAACTCTTTCAGTTCTGCTCTGATCTTAGTTATTTCTTGCCTTCTGCTAGTTTTTGAATGTGTTTGCTCTTGCTTCTCTAGTTCTTTTAATTGTGATTGTAGGATGTCAATTTTAGATCTTTCCTGCTTTCTTTTGTGGGCACTTAATGCTATAAATTTCCCACTATACACTAATTAAAATTTGTCCCAGAGATTCTGGTATGTTGTGTCTTTGTTCTCATTGGTTTCAAAGAACATCTTTATTTCTGCCTTCATTTCATTATGTACCCAATAGTCATTCAGGAGCAGGTTGTTCAGTTTCCATGTAGTTGAGTGGTTTTGAGTGAGTTTCTTAATCCTGAGCTCTAATTTGATTGCACTGTGGTCTGAGAGACAGTTTGTTGTGATTTCTGTTCTTTTCCATTTGCTGAGGAGTGCTTTACTTCCAACTATGTGGTCAATTTTGGAATAAGTGTGATGTGGTGTGAGAAAAATGTATATTCTCTTGATTTGGAGTGGAGACTTCTGTAGATGTCTGTTAGGTCCACTTGTTGCAGAGCTGAGTTCAATTCCTGGATATCCTTGCTAACTTTCTGTCTTGCTGATCTATCTAATGTTGACACTGTGGTGTTAAAGTCTCCCATTATTATTTTGTAGGAGTCTAAGTCTCTTTGTAGGTCTCTAAGGACTTGCTTTATGAATCTGGGTGCTCTTTTATTGGGTGCATATATATTTAGGATAGTTAGCTTTTCTTGTTGCATTGATCCCTTTACCATTATGTAATGGCCTTTTTTGTCTTTTTTGATCTTTGTTGGTTTAAAGTCTGTTTTGTCCAAGACTAGGATTGCAACCCCTGCTTTTTTTTGTTTTCCATTTTTTTGGTAGATTTTCCTTCATCCCTTTATTTTGAGCCTATGTATGTCTCTGCAGGTGAGATGGGTCTCCTGAAAACAGCAAACTGATGGGTCTTGACTCTTTATCCAATTTGCCAGTCTGTGTCTTTTAATTGGAGCATTTAGCCCATTTAGATTTAAGGTTAATATTGCTTTGTGTGAATTTGATCCTGTCATTATGATGTTAGCTGGTTATTTTGCTCATTAATTGATGCAGTTTCTTCCTACCGTCGATGGTCTTTACAATTTGGCATGTTTTTGCAGGGGCTGGTACCAGTTGTTCCTTTTTATATTTAGTGCTTCCTTCAGAAGCTCTTGTAAGGCAGGCCTGGTGGTGAGAAAATCTCTCAGCATTTGCTTGTCTGTAAAGGATTTTATTTCTCCTTCACTTATGAAGCTTAGTTTGGCTGGATATGAAATTCTGGGTTGAAAATCCTTTTCTCTAAGAATGTTGAATATTGGCCCCCACTCTCTTCTGGCTTGTAGAGTTTCTGCCAAGAGATCTGCTGTTAGTCTGATGGGCTTCCCTTTGTGGGTAACCTGACCTTTCTCTCTGGCTGCCCTTTTCAACTTTGGTGAATCTGACAATTATGTGTCTTGGAGTTGCTCTTCCTGAGGAGTATCTTTGTGGTGTTCTCTGTATTTCCTGAATCTGAATGTTGGCCTGCCTTGCTAGATTGGGGAAGTTCTCCTGGATAGTATCCTGAAGAATGTTTTCCAACTTGGTTCCATTCTCCCTGTCACTTTCAGGTACACCAATCAGATGTAGATTTGGTCTTTTCACATAGTCCCATATTTCTTGGAGGCTTTGTTCATTTCTTTTTACTGTTTTTTCTCTAAACTTTTATTCTCACTTCATTTCATTAATCTGATCTTCAATCACTTATACCCTTTCTTCCATTTGATTGAATCGGCTACTGAAGCTTATGCATGTGTGATGTAGTTGGTTTTTAGTTTCATCAGGTCATTTAAGGTCTTCTCTATGCCGATAATTCTATTTAGCCATTCGTCTAATCTTTTTTCAAGGTTTTTGGCTTCTTTCAGATGGGTTCTAACATCCTCCTTTAGCTTGGAGAAGTTTATTATTACCAATCATCTGAAGACTTCTTCTCTCAACTTGTCAAAGTCATTCTCCATCCAGCTTTGTTCCTTTGCTGGTGAGGAGCTGCATTCCTTTGGAGGAGAAGAGGCACTCTGATTTTTAGAATTTTCAGCTTTTCTGCTCTGGTTTCTCCCCATCTTTGGGGTTTTACCTACCTTTGGTCTTTGATGATGGTGATGTACAGATGGGGTTTTGATGTGGATGTCTCTTCTGTTTGTTAGTTTTCCTTCTAACAGTCAGGACCCTCAGCTGCAGGTCTGTTGGAGTTTGCTTGAGGTCTACTCCAGACCCTACTTGCCTGGGTATCACCAGCGGAGGCTGCAGAACAGCAAATATTGCAGAATGGCAAATATTGCTCCCTGATCCTTCCTCTGGAAGCTTCATCCCAGAAGGCACCCAGCTGTATGATGTGTCATTCGGCCCCTACTGGGAGGTGTCTCCCAGTTAGGCTACATTGGGGTCAGGGACTCACTTGAGGAGGCAGTCTGTCCATTCTCAGATCTCAAACTCCATGCTGGGAGAACCACTACTCTCTTCAAAGCCGTCAGACGGGAACATATAAGTCTGTAGAAGTTTCTGCTCCATTTTATTCAGCTATGCCCTGCCCCCAGAAGTGGAGTCTAAAGAGGCAGGCAGGCCGCTTGAGCAGTGGTGGGCTCCACCCAGTTCGAGGTTCCCAGTCACTTTGGTTACCTACTGAAGCCTCAGCAATGGCAGAGGCCCCTCCCCCAGCCTCGCTGCCACCTTGCAGTTCAATCTCAGATGGCTGTGCTAGCAGTGAGTGAGGCTCCTTGGGAGTGGGACCCTCTGAGCCAGGCACTGGATATAATCTCCTGGTCTGCCATTTGCCAAGACCATTGGAAAAGCACAATATTAGGGTGGGAGTGTCCCGATTTTCCAGGTACAGTCTGTCACAGCTTCCCTTGGCTAGGAAAGGGATTACCCTGACCCCTTGTACTTCCCAGATGTGGTGATGTCCTGCCCTGCTTCAGCTCACACTCCATAGGCTGCACCCACTGTCCAACAAGCCCCAGTGAGATGAACCCGGTACCTCAGTTGAAAATGCAGAAATCACCCCTCATCTGTGTCACTCATGCTGGGAGCTGTAGACTGGAGCTGTCCCTGTTCAGACATCTTGGGACCTCTATCAACTAGTTATAAGGATTCTTAACTTGTAACAACATAGTTGTTTGCATCAGTGAAACAAAAATCCAATTTCTATTTTTGTTTTCTTTTGAGACATAGCCTCACTCTGTGGCCAGCATGCAGTAGCACAATCTCAGCTCACTGCAACCTCTGCCTCCCAGGTTCAAGTGATTCTCCTGCTCAGCTTCTGGAGTAGCTGGTACTACAGGCATGCACCACCACGGCCAGCTAATTTTTGTATTTTTAGTATAGATGGAGTTTCACCATGTTGGCTATGATGATCTTGATCTCTTGACCTTGTGATCTGCACACCTTAGCGTTCCAAAGTGCTGCAATTACAGCCTTGAGACACTGTGCCCAGCTGAAAAATCCATTTTCTTATGCGATGAAATACAATAGAAAAATGCTAGTTTTACCAGGGTTTTAACTGGAGGGGTGTGTTTTCCTTTAAGAAATCAAGTTTAAATTGCAAAGCCAGTAACAGCCTCTTGGGAAAGCTGGTCTCATACCTTGTCTACACTGTCCTCATACAAAATTCCTGGCCTATCATGAGTAAAAAAATGTCACTTTCTAACAGACTCAGAAACACTATGCTCTTGGAACCTCAAAAATACAGGAGTTTAACCAACTCACAGGTATTTAAGAGTACAAATCCATGGCTTGGCCCAGCTTTAAAAAGTCCTATCTTTCTTTTGGAACAGATTTCCATCAAAGCCTATCAAAAAGGCCTATGGAGAGATAGTTATTTTTGCTGCACTATGTTCAAACAGTTAGGCCAAGTATAATAATAAAGTCTATTTTGCAAACAATTCAGTCTATTGTGAGTTGTTTTTAACAAAAAAAAATCTAAAAGAAAGAAATTGTTTCAAAACTTATCATACATTTCTCATGAACTTCTAGTCTTATTAATTGTTTTAAAGTTTTTGATGACATTTTAAACCAACCCTGCTTATTCCTGTAAGCCAACGAGCAATCTCTGCCTGCAGCTCATCAAAAAAAGTAAGGGATGGGTAATGTAAAAATCTAAATCAATATTCTAGTTATAAGCAATTATTCTGCAAATCTGGCTGGGTGATGGAAATAAATAAGGTGCCAATAACCCAGAGCTTTCTTTTATCAGAAAGTAAGATCAAGGGAACCAACCAAAGCCAAGCCTCATGCACCCAAATCTTAGCAAATATAACTATAGCTACCAGTTATCAGGGTGTGTCAGCAGCCTCAACCATTTTAGGCATTTCCTACCCTCCTTGTTTCATTTCAATTCATGTCCTCTACTAAACCAGAGTGTTTCTTTTTCCCTAAAAACTATCAACCTCCAAGTGGTAATGCAAATGTAATCATGCATAAACACACGTTTCTTTTGAGACACTTAAAACCAGCCCTGGAAGAAATCCTAGCTGCTGTTTTCTACACAGCACCCCTCTCCAGCAAGGAATAGCCAAAAATATCAATGCCTATTCTCCCTAACAGCAGTTAGGGTCTCCACTCCTGAGAGGAGACTGAGAGGGATTAGCTAGTTAGCCTAAGGTAGACGGCAAGGGAAGAGTCCCTGGAGAGCCCCCAACCCATGAGTCAGTGCCTCATAACCACATACCTACCAATCCAGGCATAATGGCACACACCTGTAATCCCAGTGTCTCAGGAGGCTGAGGTATGAGAATTGCTTGAACCTCAGAGGTGGAGATTGCAGTGAACTGAGATCACACCATTGCACTCCACCCTGGGTGACAGAGTGAGACTCAGTCTCATGATAAAAAAAAAAAAAAGAACTCATCTTTCATTGATATTTTAATAGTTTTTTTGTCTGAGCACTTAAGCATCCAGGACAGGACCCTTGATGATGAAAAGTGCATATTTAAATTTATAAAGTAAAAATTGACCATCAGATACTAATAAGTGATGAATACAGCAACAGAATACTTCATAAAATCATTCTGGGTATGTTTGACAAACAAGAATGCTACACAGGACCTTCTTGTGCTACCCATGTGAAGTGTTCTTCTCTCTCACTTTAGTCTCAACTCCCAACCTTGCAACCACCATATACTCACATACACAGAATAAGAAAAATTAACTTATTTTCTTAGAAGGCTGTGATTCACATTTTATTCTATTATATCTTTTCCATATTGCTGTTATAATAGTGTTGAAGTGAACCCTCTTTCACCAGAAGAATACCTTTGTGAATGTGAATAGACTGACACTGGAGAAGACCAGCTCGGCACACTCACTTGAATGATCCCTTTGCTTTTCAGGCAGTAAAGACACCTTCGAGGAGGGAAAATAAAGTGACTGCAGATTAAGCAGACAGTTATACATGGAAAAACATTTGTCAATTGTTTGAAGATTACATTGCATGGTCTACAACTTTTAAAATATAAAATGCATAGCATAAACACTGCACAAGAAAATAGAATAAAAATGGAGTTGGCCACAAAGGACAGCCAAAGCTGTATTATAGCAATACAAAAAAAAAATATATCTACTGTCAGAAGAAGGTAACTTGAAGTATTTGAGAGACGTTCTCTAAGAAACTAAAAATATTTTTAGTTTTAGATTCTTTAAAAAACGTTTCTTAAGCATTTTTAATTTTCAAAAAAAATTTGAGCGCATATTTTGTCAGCTTAGTATTTCTGAAGAATTTAAATAAAATAGAGTAAAATCATATACATTAAAAATAGCTTTTCCGGTAATAGAGCATTTTAATTTTTAGATTAAAAAAGTAAAATTTTACAAAATTGTATGCTTACCAATTTAATCAGAAGCTTGTTAGAACTGTGAGAAATGACATAAAGATTCAACTTTTATGTTGGGTGGGAGAGAAAATGATTACAAGGGACTAGAAAATTGTTGTTTCACTAATCAATGTTGCTTTTTATTGTTATGTTGTCTCAAATTATGTTAATAATAATTTAATGGCCTTGATCCAAAAAATTTTTTAAAATTTATTGTTTCAATCAGCCAAAATATTAACCAAAAGAAGGCATAGAAATAAAGGTATCTATCAGTCATTATTTATAGTATAAAATTAAAATGTTTCTAGAAATAAAAAAAGAAAAAAGAGATACATAAGTAAGAAAAGGAAAAAAAGTGGATTACTCACAATAGCTAAGGTATGAAATCAACCTAAGTGTCCATCAACAGGTAAATGAATTTTAAAAAGTGGCATATCTACACAATGGAATGCTCTTTATTCCTTAAAAAGAAACAAGTCTTAGAGGTGGGCTCAGCACTCTGTGTCTTACCAAGCCTTGCAGGGACTCTGATGTGTGCTTAAGTTTGAGCGTCACTGGAATGGATAGTGTCCATATGATTTCTGGGTCACCCATCCTATCCTGAATGTCAAGAACATCCCAAATGAGACCAGTCAGTATATTGTAGCTTTTTCTCCAGCCACAACCAGAAAGTCTTTGCTTCCCTTTGCCTTCCACCACAATTATAAGTTTCCTGAAGCCTCTGCAGCTGTATGAAACTAGAAAAAGATGCACACCCAAAAACCTCATTTGAAACTTCCAGACAGAAAGCCAAGCATTTGGAGAGTCTCTTTGGACAGTTTTAAACACAATTGCAGAAAACAAAGCAACCCTACTCAGTGTGAAGATGAGAATGAAGACCTTTATGATGATCTACTTCCACTTAATAGTGATTCCAGAATCCTTGACACAGCACTCAGCTACCAATGCCAATGAATAAGAATCTGCATCACAGTTGAAATCTGTTCACCACTCCTTTTGTAGATGTTCTGAATTGTGTACCAGAAATCAATTGTTATCAGGGAACCCACCCCTAGTATTTCAACATAGGTTCTTCCTATTTTCTAAGTGTCAGCTGGTCTGAGAAACAAAGAGAAAGAGTACAAAGAGAGGAATTTTGCAGCTGGGCCTCCAGGGGTGACATCACATATTGGTAGGACTGTGATGCCCACCTGAGCCACAAAACCAGCAGGTTTTTATTAAGGAATTCAAAAGGGGAAGGGGTGTATGAACAGGGAGTATGTCACAAAGATCACATGCTTCAAAGGGCAAAAAGAGAAAAAAGATCACATGCTTCTGAGGAAACAAGGCAAGGACAAAAGCAAAGATCACAAGGCAAAGGGCAAAATTAGAATTACTGATGAGGGCCTATGTTCAGCTGTGCATGTATTGTCTTGATAAACATCTTAAACAACAGAAAACTGGGTTCAAGAACAGAGAACCGGTCTGACCTCAAATTCACCAGGGTGGGTTTTCTTCCCCACCCTAATAAGCCTGAGGGTACTGCAGGAGACCAGGGCATATTTCAGTCCTTATCTCAATCACGTAAGACAGACACTCCCAGAGTGGCTGTGTATAGACCTCCCCCGAGGAATGCATTCTTTCCCAGGGTCTTAATTACTAATACTTCTTGCTAGGAAAAGAATTCAGTGATATCTTCCCTATTTGCACGTCCGTTTGTAGGCTCTCCTCAAGAAGAAAAATACGGCTTTATTCTGCCCAAACCCACAGGCAGTCAGACCTTATGGTTGTCTTCCTTTGTTCCCTAAAATCACCGTTATTCTGCTGTTTTTCAAGGTGCACTGATTTCATATTGTTCAAACAGACGTTTAACAATCAATTTGTACAATACTGGTCCTGAGGTGACATATATCCTCAGCTTATGAAGATAACAGGATTAAGAGATTAATGTAAGACAGGCGAAAGAAATTATGAGTATTATTTGGGAACTGATAAATGTCCATAAAATCTTCACAATTTATGTTCAGAGATTCAAGTAAAGACAGGCATAAGAAATTATGAGTATTTTCAGGGAAGTGATAAATGTCCATATTACAATGAAATCTTCACAATTTATGTTCCTCTGCCACAGCTCCAGCTGGTCCCTCCATTTGGGGTCCTTGACTTCCCGCAACAAATTGTCTCATTAAGATGGCTTCTAAAGTGATTCATTTTTGTGACACATAATAAGTGTTAGCTGAGATCTAGCTGTATGGTGAAAAGTGTTGATGAAAAATGTCTACAGACAGGATAGTCAACTTATATTTAACTGTCAGTTATACTAGGAGCTATACTTAATTCATTTAGACTTTATTTGGTCAGCTTTTTTATCTTTCAAAAAATGAAAATTTTTTAAAAATTAGTTTTTGCAAATATATATTCTGCTCAAATCACCATTTCCTTTTTTTGTGACTAAAAGGACTTTTTCATGATCTTTCAGGGATTATATTTTCTTTCACCTTCTATCTGCATCCTCTTTCTTCAGCCAATTGATTAAAGAAAAGATGCAGAGAAGACACATTTGCTTCTCATCCACACATCACTTCCACTTGCTATTAGTCTATGTGAGTAGAACTAAGAATAGCAGTTTTCTAGCATGACAGCAACTTCTCAAAAATAAACAATTCAGAAACAAAACTATAAATCTTCTCAAAAGCTAATGTATTTTAAGCAAAATAAGCCAATGCATCAATAATAAAATGCTTGTGGTAGAATCAAAAAAGGAATATTATCTGAAATAAGAATATTGTAAATGAAGTTAAATTGTCAATAGAAAAAATAATATGACCTCATGATAAGTCTCATCTACAGTTGTAAAACATCAAATGCTGCTTTTTATTATAAACTGTAATTCATATAAGTATTCCATTTATATCACCCTCTTTCACTATTTGAATGCCTTCTCCACTTTATATCAGTGGAAAACAGGCCAGCTGCTTCCAGGAAAGCAGGAAATGCTCTTCTTACTTTAACAATAATGATGAAGAGCACTTGTTTTGGTGATACTCCTGTGCCAAAAACTGTTATTTTGCCTGAAGTACTGGTTTTCTATTTTTCTCTATGTTAATAAAATAAAATTCTTAACCAAGAGGAATTTATCTCATTAAAGCCTTATGGAATTTTGTTTACATTTAAGTGTCTCTGACTTTCCTGGAATATTGAAATCTTTATGAATCTAAATTGAGTACTATAAATAAACAATCTTTTACTAAAAGACTTTTTGAAGTGGAGTGATATTTATAAAAACTTTTCATAACATTGAAGAAATGTTTTAAACATGTTCCCAGTAATTACTCTGAACATAGAATTTTCAATTTTTACTATTTGCTCTGAATCACTCAGGGTAAATTGATATCTTTTCAAATGGGCAAGAAAAGGTGCTGAGTGGAGGTGCAATACATTGCACATCAATGCTTTTCACATGCACCTATTAGGGTCTTCATTTAATTGAACTGTCATTTGCATAGCTAGACACTTATTCAATCTAGTCATACAATTTTTTGGCAACTAATGCCATGTTTGTTATCCTTTAGTTTTATACACTTATTTGCTTGGCTGAAAAAAATAAATCTTCTCTTAATTTACTCTAAATTGAGAGACTAGATTTACAGTCTGGGGCTATAATAGTAGTTGAATGTTTTTAATACTATTCTTGGCAAGTGTTCATATATTCACATTCAGAATGGATATAAACTTTATGAAAAGATAGGGAGTTGACAAAAAGTAAAAAATTTCAAATAGGTTAAGTAAGTTTTGAGACCTATCACACAGCAGGATAACTATAGTAAACTATAAAGTATTGTATATTTCAAAATAACTAAGAGGAAATTTCAAATGTACCACCACAAAAATGATAGGTGAGTTCATAGATATGTTATTAAACAAAACTTAATTATTCCATATTTTATACATATACTAAAACATCATATTGTATCCCATAAATTTATGAAACTGTGATTTACCAATCAAAAATACTACTAATACTTTTTTTATAAGAGAGAGTGAAATAAGATTTAAGATACTGCAGTGGAGAAAAATGTGGTTGTTCATCTTAAAATTTTAGGAAACATATGCATATATATATTTATTTCAAATGGCTTGCTCATGTATAGATGTAGGTAAGTAAACTTTTAATATCAAGAACAATCAGAAACCAGCACTCAAGAAATAGACTGTTGATTTTTAATGTTCAAAATAATACAGTACTTTAAAAGACAGACTCTAAAGCAACTGTTTAGAGTAAAATTCTCTCTAAATTTTTAAATAAATGATTTCCTTCACTTGTTAGAAAAAAATTTTAATATATATTTTTAAACTATATTGAAATTTATCAAATTAACATAAATGTATTAAACAAGTAAATAAAAAACAATATGCCTTCTTCTCTCTACTTAAAAAACTGACAGACACTCTGCATTTAACCAAACACTTTGGTAAACGGATTCTAACAATGATATCTCTCATGACTTAAAACAGCCACTAGTTTTAATTTACAATTATATTAAATTTTTATATTAAAATCTAGGATTAGCCTATTATTACATAGAAAATTTGTGGTCTGCATGTACATCATCATCCATTGAGTTGTCTACAGTTTCTGAGTTTCAGAAATGCAAATATAAGAATACTTCTTCCAATTGAATAATTTAAGTTTTCTCAGTGACTAAAAAAGATTGGAATTACTGATCACTCACTTACAATGTGGTTTTAAGTGTTATTTAATGAAGACACATAAAGTTTCTTTTGAAAATCATTTTAACAACTATTTATTTTGCTTTTTCACTTTTATTAGAAAATAAGTATGAAAATTTATGTTACTACAAGCCTATAAATTTTATTTAAATCTAGACATAATGCTAATCTTAAAAGATCTGTATGTTTAAGATTATGGATCACCTATTTACACTTAGAAGATAAATAACTGCTTTCCAGTAAATCAAATGAGGCAATTTTGACTGTCAATTATAAGCTATTAAAATATTAATACTATCATCTAGGTAGAAATTTTAGGTATCTGCATGTTCAGGTTTTTAAGCATACAATAAATCAGAAACTATAAATTTTAGAAACTATAAATAATACACTAAAATAAAGTATCACTTTCTTTTTGTCAGTTTTGAAATACTGTCATTATTTCTAGATGATATAACAATTACAGAGGCTGTGGATGTTGAAATTAGAAATGTTATGATTCATTCTTCTTTACTTGCTGCCTTTTCATTTCACACAAACACAGTAGCACAAGGAAGGCAAGAAATGCTACACCTTGATTGCAAGCATGCCAGTGCCCTTCTAGGGAGAATAAATGTGTGAGCATATTCACTTGAAATTAATGGCATCTTTTGTTCAAGCACAGACTTTCATATGGAAATTAATAAAGACAAGAATTTCACACTGCAATAGCATAAGAAAAGTACTCTAAAAATACCTTCTGACCCGTTATTTCTATTTTTCACAAGAATGATTGTGATGGAATGAGTATTCGCAGCACTTTGGTCTTAAATAACCGCCAATTTCTGTTGAATTATTTTTGGAATACAATCATAAGACTTTTGTGGTTTTTTTTTTAGAAAAAATGTTTTATATTTCTAATTCAGTAATTTAGCATAATTTTTAGTCTCACACTTTCACAAATAGTTCACTCTGAAAAAAAAAATATGATTAAGCCAATTACCACATTTTCCCCCAAAGGAGTACAGTAACAAATTAAATCTATAGTCTAGTGTACAGTTAATACATAAATAATAAAGGTGTAATTTGTTTTACCTGCACACTTGAAAATAAAACATTTTTTGGGCTATAGACCAAGAAACTTCAGGTTAGCTTACAAAATGTAAGCTGGTACAGAAATATTCACCACCATGCATTAAGGGGTGAAAAATTCATCTTTCACCCCTAATTTCAACTATTAATCCAGTGCTGGAAAAATAGAACATGTCATTACATCAAAAAACATTTTATTATTTTTATATTTAAGGGGTACATGTGCAGATTTGTAAAACAGGTACACTACACGATGTTGACGTTTGTCTACTTAATAATTCCATTGCCTAAGTAGTGTACATCATACCTAAGCAGATTTTCAATGCTTGTCTCCTATCCTTTCTCCTTTTTTCTTTAGAATGACCAGTGTTTATTGTTTTCATCTTTGTTTCCATGTGCACCCAATTTTTAGCGTCTATGTATGAGTGAGAACATGTGGCATTTGTTTTTCTGATGCATTAATTTGCTTAGAATAGTGGCCTTCTACTGCATTCATGTTGCTGCAAAAGACATTACTTCATTGTCTTCTGTTGCTGCATAGTATTGGAGGTTGTATAAGTACATCATTTTTCTTATCCAATAAGATTCATGGGTAACTGGTTTAATTGTTTTTGCTATTGTGTATGCTGCTGCAATGAACATGTGAGTGCTGGTGACTCTTTGGCAAAATTATTTATTCTTTTTTGGGGCAGATACCCAAAAAATGGGCTTGATTGGTCAAATGGCAGTTCTATTTTTAGTTCTTTGAGAAGTCTCCAAACTGCTTTGCACAGGCCCTGAATTAATTTGCATTCCCACCAACAGTGTAGAAAGATTTCCTTTTCTCCCCAACTTCAACATCTGATTTATCTTGTTTTTAATAAGTCATTCTTACTGGTGTGAAATGGTATCACACTGTCACTTAGATTTACATCTTTCTGATAATTAGGAATGTTGAGCAATTTTTACATGTTTATTGGCAGCTCTAATGTCTTCCTTTGAGAAGAAGCTGGCTATTCATATCATGTTTGCTTTTTT
>NW_026652520.1:0-40867 GCF_009828535.3 Hylobates moloch
TTACACAAATGCCCTATCATACAGTCAATTCTTTTGTTTTAAATTCAGTTTTCTGGTGTGAAATGAGTTCAAGTGTGCATTTTCTTTACCCTCCAAGGTTTAGGTGGAAAACATAAACATGCTTCAGTGGAAACAGGGAGAGGAAATTGTCAATGATATTTAACACTTTATAAATATAACCTTCAAAACTGAAAAGAAAAGGTGAAATAAAATTCACAGCACAGGGAACCAGAGTGGCTGGTTCAGGAATAGAAAAACTCTGAGAAAATGGGGTGAACCCAACAGAGACAATGAATAAAGTGATGGTGAAGATTAGCAGACAAGGGGTTTCAGAGGATGCATTAGGTTGGGTGGAGACAAAACAGAGCTTGGTCCTAATCCCCTAACACACAGTTTACTGGGGTGGAATTCCCACCAGAGTACACGCTTCTTTCTATCTTTGAATCAGCAAGAAAATTAACATTCTGAAAACATCAACTTCCTTGGGTTCAAAAGAATAGTCCTATATAGCCCAAGATCCAGCATTTTCTTTAAGTTTTATTGAGAAGAAATAATTTTTTTAATGCTGTAGGAAAAGCATACTAGGGAAGGTGAAATAAACTCAAGACATGATAAACAGGAGATGGAGATATTCTGAGAGCTGTTCTTTCAAAGAGCAGGAAATGCACAGAGAATGACTTCAAGGGAGTTGTTTTTTTAAAAAGGAAATTGAGTGAGCGGTAGTGAGAAACATAAGAATTAGGTCTGGCAGAGGTAAAGCATGGTTTACACCCTCATCTTCTCAACATCATGCAAATCTATTAAAAATATTTCTGTGCAGTTTGGCTAGAGATTAGACTCTCAGAAATTGCTCATCCCCAACAACATACCTTCCACTCAACTAGAAACAATTTATCCTTATCTCTCCTTAGATCCTGGATATCCTTCAGTGAACTGCTATTTTAACTTAAAAACAAAAACTAATAATAATAATAATAATAAAATAATGATAGCAAAAATCTCTATAACATCTCTACCATTTTAAGGCTTCACTTGCTCCATCCTTTAGAAGTTACTGTCTATATAATTCATTGTAACATAAAATAAATCCCTTGCTCAATGCTATCTCCTCTATTGTGACCAGAGTCCAGATCTTGGCAGGTGTTACTATAATGTAACTGTACATTATTCTTATAAAGCAACATGCACTGAATTATTTCCAACCTGTACCTGATGAGCTATAATACACGAGGACAAAATATGAGAATATGTATTTAGGAAGAGTACCATAGAATACTTTCAGAATGTATGAAAACGAATGATCTCTCCTAAATCTGGCTGCACAGATAATCAACAAAGTAATTATCAAAATATCCAAATTAGTAACAGAGGCCCTTCTCTTTTGGAGAACAAAAATCTCAATACAGAAAGAAACCCTACGCAACCCTAAGCCATATGAACAGGTCTGAGTTTTTGGTATACAGCCACTGGTGAGTTAATGTCATAAAATCTGGGCTATTTAAGTTTCATCAAAAAATTAAGTTCTAACTTAAAACAAGTGAAATAATAACAAGCCATTACTATTCAATGTCTAAACACTTTACAAACACAGTATGAATTACCTGAAAAAAGGCAAGGCAAACAAGAACAGAAGTTTTTCAATAAATGAGAAAACATTTGCAAATAAAATTTAAGATACAGAATAGGATGGGATTTGACATAAATTTTAGGGAGCAGAAACAAAGAAATTTAAGACAGGTAGCAAAGGACTGCACTATTATAGTCATTGAAAGGGAAATTTACTGAGCAGCTCCCTTGCTGCGATCTACTGAAAGTCAGCCCTTGACACAAAGGTTTAAAATTTAAAAAAGAAAAGAAAAGAAAGGGAAATTTAATTTATTAATAAGCAGCAACTTTAAGCTAAAGGAAGATAAATTGAATAATTTAGGCTAAAAAAAAAAAGAGAAAAGAACCAACTAGGAATTAGAAATTAGACAACTAACAATTAGACTGAGTCAGGAATGAGAGAACACAGACATAGTTTTGCTTTTCAGTTATATCAATGAAAAGTGAGAATATAAAGGTATATAGAAGATAGTTTTAAATGAAAAATAACAATAGGAACAAAGAGACCGGTAGGAGATATTAACAGGTTTATTAGTACAGTGATGCCATGGTTGCCATTCAAGATAGCAGTAACATGGAAGAATGTACCTCATTTGACTACAGGAAACCAGGCTCTCTGGTTTTTGTGTAGCTCAGATTGTTATTCCTCAATATCCTATAAGGGATGAATTTAATACTTACTAAAAGCATTATTGTCCCAGGACTACTCTCACCTACATACAATCACACTCTAGAAAAGGGGTTGGCATATAACTGCAAGGCAATGGCCCTTGAGCTAAGAACGTTTTTTAAGTTTTTAAAGGGAAAAAGCTGGATGAGGCAGTACAGAAGAGGAAAGAGGAAACGAGAGGAGAGAGAAAGAGGAAGAGGAGAAAGAGAAGGAATAAGGAAAAGAAAGAAGATGAGGGGCAGCTGCAACCACGACCATATGAGGCCTGCCAAGCCTCAAACATTTACTATCTGGTCATTTACAAAAAAGTCTGTTGACTTCCGCTCTTGAAGATCTCATTCTGCCTCATTCCTTTAACATCATCTAAAGTTGATGCCTTTCAAATGGATACTTCTAGTTCTGACCTCAACCATATACTTACACATATTCAATCTCCTAGTCAAAAACAGACTCAATTCTAAGAGTTATCTCCAACTTCTGGTGTTCAAAATTAAATCTGTGATAACTCCCTTAAATGTCTCCTCTCTAATTTTTCTCTGTCTCAGTAAATGATAACCTAATTTATCCAGCTGCTTGAGACAAATTATTGGGGTCACACTTGATTCTCCTTTCTCTCATATCCAATCTGACAGCAAATGCTCTTGGCTCCATTTTCAAAATATTTGTACAAACCTACCACTTCTCAGTACCTCTGGCACCTCCAACACAGTCTCAGCCACTATCCTCTCTCCTCTGAAGCACATAATGGTACCCTATCCCTACTCATGCCACTCACAACCACCCACCACAGTATATACACTGCATAGATGTCAGAGAGCTCCTTTTAAACTGTAAATCAAATCTGATGACTTAAGCTGATTTACATTTACTCAAAACAGTTTCTCATAGCACCAGAAGTAAAATTAATGTATCTACCACAGCTCGTATTACTTCTCATGACATTGTCTCCTACCAGTCTCCACCATGCCCGCTAGCTTCCAACCACAGTGATTTCCCTGACACTGTTCAAACATTCTAAGAACACACCTGTCTAAGAGGTTTGGTATCTGATGTTCTCTCTGCCTGGACTACACTGAATCCACACAGCTCATACTTCCATATTATTAAAGCCTCATTTCTAATGTGGGAACTCCTAAAAAAGGTTTTCTCTAACCCACTCGCCAAACAGACTATACCGTCATTCTTTGTCCTCCTTTCCTGTGTGAATTCTCTTCACAGCACTTACCATGACCCAACAGTGTGTACCTATATACACACACATATGCACATGGGTGTGTACATATATACACACACACAGACATGTACACACACACCTGCATTTTTTGTCCTTTATTATAATGCACACCCTAGGATACCAGGGACATTATTCTGTTAATTACCTAAAACATAACAGACATAGTGAGTGCTCATCATATGTTGTTAAATGAATATATGGAAGGATTGCATGAATACCTGTCAGCTAACAAAAGGTGTCCAAGACAACAGAAGGCAGGCAAACAATTTTAAAAGATAAAGACAAACTAACCAAGAAAACATATCTAAAATGAAGCCAATTGGTTTGGATTATAGGTATAAGTAAAATACTTTAAAATGTAAAAAAAAAACAAAAAACAAAAAGTTTTTTTTTTGTTTTTTTTTTTTTTTTTTTTTTTTTGAGACTGAGTCTCACTCTGTCGCCAGGCTGGAGTACAGTGGTGCAATCTCAGCTCACTGCAACCTCTGCCTCCCAGGTTCACATGGTTCTCCTGTCTCAGCCTCCCGAGTAGCTAGGACTACAGGCACGTACCACCACACCCAGCTAATTTTTCATATTTTTAGTAGAGACGGGGTTTCGCCATGTTGGCCAGAATGGTCTCGATCTCTTGACCTCAAGATCCGCCTGCCTTCCTCAGCCTCCCAAGGTGCTGGGATTACAGGCGTGAGCCACCGCACCCAGCCAAGAAAAGCATTTATGAGTGAGAATAACATATGGAGGAGTGATTAAGGTAACAGGGATGTAGGCCAATTGTTTTTGATCATTTCCAAAGGTCTGGGGCTAAAAATAGATATTTGTGAAAAATATTCCAAAGGTGACAAATCCTAAACCAATTACCTAAGTTCTAATTTCCTCTGGCTTTCATCTGCCTTGAAATCACTAACTCACCTGGGTGGCACTGGCTTGGGAATCCTTTCTCTAATATCCAGGGCTCTTCTCCTTGCTCGATCTTAAAGATCACTTCTGGTTTAGTAATGCAATACCCTGTTAAGAGAAAATACCACAGGACTGGAGCTAACTAGCTTGGTTTCAGGGGCTTTGAATACATGATGGGGAAGAAAGGCAGAGCTTCACCAGCTACTCAAAGAAGGTGCACAAATGAACCAATCCCTGAGGAGGGAAGAACACCTTTATGGTGGCCAAATGGGATCAGTCATCTCAGAGCCTTCAATCTCAAGCTTTACATCAGAAAACTACAGGGCATCAACTAGTAAATGCATGCAATTGATAGCCATGGGGGAAAAAAACTCCTTACCTACTGAGACAAGATTGCTATAATTTTCCAGGATCACATCTCTGTATAGTATCTTCTGAGCAGGGTCCAGCAGATACCACTCTTCCTGAGTGAAGTCCACACATACATCCTTGAATGACACTTGTTCCTGTAATAGTATACTCTGTTTTACATGAAATGGTCAGAACTAGATGATATAGAAAAAATTTAAGAGAACTAATCTCTTTAGAGTTTACTAAAAAATGACAAGTTACCTCCCTCTGTGCTATACTATATAGAATACAAAATACCTTGTATAA
Source organism: Hylobates moloch (assembly GCF_009828535.3). Taxonomy (NCBI): domain Eukaryota; kingdom Metazoa; phylum Chordata; class Mammalia; order Primates; family Hylobatidae; genus Hylobates; species Hylobates moloch. Next base: position 5,064 of record NW_026652520.1, read on the forward strand.
ATTGAGTTTCTACTAAGGGTCTGGAATTGTGCTAGCTGCTGCAAATCCCACTGGTGAAAACAGACAAACATGGTCCCTGTTCCCAGAGTGCTTATGACCTGATAAGGAGATACACAGAATAACATTTATTAAGTTGCACACTGCAGGAACTAGCAGTGTGTACTAGGGAGATTGAAGTTACAGAGGAAATATTAGTGGTTTCATATTATCTTTTACATTACCAAGTTAACTGTCATCAAGGAAGTAAAACTTTGCTGTTAAAATAATGGGATTGAAATGAATACGAAAGGAATATGACCAAGCTCAGCACATATTGATTCAAGTGACTGCCCCGCAGTCTACATGCCCATCAGAGAAAAGGATGAATCCTCTCCGTTCAATGAGATCATCTTCTGGAGCTTCCACCAATGTTTCCAATGTTTCTGTTTTTAAACACAATATTTGGTATCTAGTAAAAAAATTTCATGGTATGTGAAGAGATAGGGACAATGAAAAAAAAAAAAGCAAATTCACAGGTGACCAAGATAGTAGAATTAACAAACAAGAACTTCAAAATGAATTATAATTAATATGTTCAACAAAACAGAAGAAAATATTAACAAAATAAATGAGAAAATGAGAGAAGTTCAACACATACATGGTATGTGTGTTATATAGAAAAAGGTTAATACAGCAAGCCTGAGACTACTAACCTCTGAAAGGTCTGCTACAAAAGATCACCGCTGATGGGCATTTGGGAACTTGGATTTCAGAAAGGTTCTGACCTTAACCTTCTCTGATAAGAATGGCTCACTGAGCCTAAGCTGTTTGTATAAGTAATATGGTTTATACTCAGTATGTGCATTGCTTCTGGGAGTCTAGAATTTTGGTACATAATAGGCAGAAAGTGCCTATGTGACCAGCCTCTAATAAAAATTCTGGGCACCAAATGTCTAGTGAGTTTCCTTGGTACACATTTTATGTGCGTTGTCACATGTCATTGCTAGAGAAGTGTGTTCTGTGAGACTCCATTGAGGGAAAACTCTAGGAATTTCGCTGATTTTGCTTTGTATCCTTTCACTATAATAAATCATGGCCATAAGTATGACTATGGGTCTACAAGAAACAATACATCAGTAACAACTGGCACATCTAGCACCCCAATTTTGGTTTCTAATGCCATGCTCCAATATATGCTGAGTCATCCTAGGGAATCATTAATAATCTGGGGGTGGTCTCAGACACCTCTAATACATGTATACACACACACACATGTGCACACACACACATACATAAAATGGACATTCTAGAGCTGAAAAGTACAATATCTGAAATTAAGAGCTTACTGGATGGGTTCAAAATCATATTAAAGAAGACAAAATCTGAAACATTTATGCATTTAACAAAAGACTATCAAAATACATAAGGCAAAAACTGATAGAAGTAAAAGGAGAACTTGGAAATATACACCATAATTGGAGACTTAACACCACTCTAAGTACTGATGGATCAAGCAGGCAGAAAATCAGTAAGTACATATAAGACCCAAAATAGTACTATCAACCAACTTGATCTAAGTGACATTTATACAATACTTCATCCCAAACAATAAAATATACAATCTATCATTCTGTTCGTGTTCACATGTAACATTCGCCAACACAGAACATATTTTGGGCCATAAAACACACCTTAACAAACAATGCAATAGCTATCATAAAAAAAGCATGTTCTCAGACTACAATGGAATTAAATAGAAACCAATAAGCAAGACATGGCTGAAAAATCCTCCAAATACCTGAAAGCTAAACAACATATAAATACCTATAGATCAAAGAGGAAGTCTCCAAAGAAATTTCTAAATGTTTTAAATGAAAATACTACTTATCAAAATTTATGGGATGCAGAGACAGTAGTTCACAGAGAAATTTATAGCATCAAATTCATGTTTTGCTCTGCAAAAGATGCTTTTACAAAAACGAAAAAACAAACCACAGACTGAGAAAAAATATTTGCAAACACCTAAAAAAGTGTTAGAACCAAAATATGCAAAAGAACCCTCAAAACTCAATAATAAGAACACAAATTATGCAACTTGAAAAATAGGCAAAAGATCTGAATAGACACATCACCAAAGACAGACCAATAGCAAATACACATATGAACAGTGCTCACCATCATGTGTCATTACAGAAACAAAAATGAGATACCATAACATTTATTAAAATGGTTAAATCCAAAACAATGACAATATCAATTTTAGGTTCAGATACAGAATAATAGGAATTTTGATTCACAATTGGTGGGAATGCAAAATGATACAGCACCTGTGGAAGACAGCTTGGCAATTTCTTACAAAGAATTAAATAAAATACAAAGAATTTAACTTAAACAATTTAAATTAGCTGGGTGTAGTGGTACACACCTGTAATCCCAGCTACTTGGGAGGCTGAGGAAGGAGAATCACCCAAACCGGAAGACAGAGGTTGCAGTGATCTGAGACTCCGTCTCAAAAAAAAAAAAAAAAAAAAGAAAGAAAACCAGTGCTCCTTTGAAAACCAGCTGCTTCTAGGGCTGGGGCAAAGCACATATATACTGAGCCTGAAATCACTTCTGGTACCAGAAAATGAGAAAGTACTCAAACGAAAACACAATAATGGGCTATGTCAAAGGGACACAGGAATCAATTGAAAACACAGCCTCATGGTCAAGCTGAAGGAGTTGGAGCAACAAAATGAACAAGGTAGTGTTGGATTATAACCAAAGTATAAAATAACTAGCAATGAGTTCATACTAATATAAATAAATGATTAAATAAACACAAAAGAACAGATAAATCTCCTGCACAGAATTCCTAATAATTTATATGGATACTCTGCCATCAAGGAGGTGTAGCATAACTCTCCACTTCATTCCAAAGAATACAGTTGAAAACAAAGGACAAAGGAGCAACTTTACAGTGGAGAAACATGGCCACACTACCTCCACCAGGTAATCAACAGTGATAAATCATGCTCATAGCATTTTCCCTTGATATGATGTGAATGAATGACACTACCTCTGTGGTCTTCCTCTAAGAAACCCTAACCTCAGTCTAATCATGAGGAAGACAGTAGACAAATATCAACTGAGGGACATTCTACAAAACACCTGACTTGAACCCCTCAAAATTGTCAAGGTTATCAAAAACAAGGAAAGTCTGAGAAACTGTCACAGCCAAGAAGAGCCTAAGGAGACATGATGACTAAGTAGAATGTGGGCATCCTGGAACAGAAAAATTACATTAGGGAAAAATTAAGAAAATCCCAATAAAGTGGTCATTACTTAATAACATATCAGTATTGTTTCATTAATTGTGACAAATGTACTACATTAATATAAGATGTTAATGAAACTGTGTCTATGGGATGTATATGGAAACTCTTTGTACTGTCTTCACAACTTTCCCATAAGTCTAAAACTCTTCTAAAGCAAAAAGTTTATATAATAAGAAAGAAACATGTAAGAGGACAAGATTAACAAAGTGGAATGATGTCAGCAAAATGGAGAAGTAGGCGGCACCAAGCTCAGGTCCCCTCGGAGACATCAAAAAACAAGCAGAAACTGTCAGAATAAACTTTGTCAGAATTGTGAAAAGGTCAAAGGCTGACTGCAACCAAGTACATGCCAAATCAGAAAGAAAAAAAAAAAAAAGGCAACTTCAAAATGGTAGGAAAGCTTTGTGGCACTTCTACTTGCCTTTACCCCAACCCTCCTTGCTTTGGTAACAGCTACTTGAGATGGTAGCCCGCGTTCCAAGTGTGGGTCCCTGGTCCTTGATTCTAGAGGGACCAGAGCAGACCTTACTTACAAAGAATTGTTTATCTGTTCCAACTATGTGGGAAATACCTGAAGGAGTGATGCAATATGCTTGTCTCTGTTTCACCTAACTCAGAACTCATTTAGGATAGAAAAAAATAGTCCTTGCTCAAAAACACTGTAAGGGGAACAAAATATCTGCAGTCGTCTGCAGCAGAGGATAATGGTTGAGACATATAGTACACCACTTAAGGCCTGAGAAGAAAACCTGGAGAGGGTTTCTTTGAGAAATTTGGGCTTTCAAAACACCCCATATATACTGAGAAAATTAGAAATCCAGACACATACCCAAGGCAGAATGTATACTCACAAGCCTTAAGAAGGCTACAGGCTTTCACCTCCAGCTATTCTCGAGGTTCAGTGCAATCAGGACACCAAGGCTAAAGCAAGGTTGTAAACAGCCTGGCTAAATGTTAGAGTACCCCAGCGCAGAGTCAATGTGCAAAGACTGAGAGATGTTTATTTGTTGTCTTTAGCACAAGGGATTCAAAGAAATCTCTGTAAAAACATTAGCTGAAAGCAAGCTAAGGAACAGAGACTTCAGTGACACACATAGAACAAGGAAACCAGACTATAAAAATAGCATGCGGCTAAGCATGGTGGCTCATGCCTTTAATCCCAGCACTTTGGGAGGTCAAGAGGTAAAGACCATCCTGGCCAACATGGTGAAACCCCATCTCTACTAAAAAAAGAAATACAAAAATTAGCTGGGCGTGGTGGTGCATGCCTGTAGTCCCAGCTACAAGGGAGGCTGATGTAGGAGAATTGCTTGAACCCGGGAGGCTGAGGTTGCAGTGAGCTGAGATTGCACCGCTGCACTCCAGCCTGGCGACACAGCAAGACTCTGTCTCAAAAAAAAAAAAAAAAAAAAAGAAAAAAGAAAAACAGCAAACCTTGGGGAAGGGTAAAAATCTGATTTCCAGACTTACCATATTAAAATATTCAAATGTCCAATTTCCAACAAAAAAGTAGAAGGTATTCAAAGACACAAGAATACAGAGCCTACTCAAGGAAAACAAATTCCTTCCTTAAGGAAGCCCAGATATTGGACTTACTAAACAAAGATTTTAAATAAATTACCTTAAATGTCATCAAAAATGACAAATAACTAAAAGAAATGAGGCCAACAATGTCTGAACTGAGTTGGAAACTGTAAAAAGAAACCAAGTAGAAAATCTAAAGCTGAAAAGTAAAACGACCGAAATTTAAAAATCCACTAGAGGTTTTAACAACCCATTTGAGCAGACAGCTGAAAGAATCATGAATTGGAGGATATAAAAATTGAAGTAATCTGGTATGAGGAGCAGAACAGAAAAAAAAAAAAATAAAGAAATGTGAATAGAGCCTAAGGGACCTGTGGGACACCTTTGAGTGGACTATCATACAATTACAGGAGTCCCAGAAGGAAAAAAGAGAGAGAAATGGGGAGAAAGATTACTCAAAGAAATAAGGGCTAAAAACTGCCCAAATTCTATCAATAACACAAATCTTACATCCACAAAGCTCAACAAACTCCAAGTAAGAAAAATTCAAAGAGATCCACTGAGGTACATTATTATCAAACTATCAAAAGCCAAGTAACAACCACAGAGGTCAGACACCACAGAGACCAGAAGGCAGTGGGACAGCATCTTTAAAGTGTTGAGGGGAAAAAACAAAAATAAAAATCCTGCCAGCCAGGAATTGTAAACCTGGCAAATTGATCCTTCAAAAATGAAAGAAAAAGTAAAACATTCCAGATAAAAGCCAAGAGAACTCATTATCATAAACCCTGCCCTACAGAAAATACTAAATGGAAGGTTGAAATGAAAAGATCTTCATAACTCAAAGCTGTATGAATAAAGAGCTCTAGTAAAAAAAAAAAATGTAAGTACAAAAGCCAGCATTTTGTAGTTTGTAACTCCAATTTGTAGTTTGTAACTCCAATCTTTATTTCCTAAAGGAGTTTAGGAAAATGCATACACAATAATTATAAATCTATGTTATTCAGCACACAATGTATAAGGATATAATCTGTAGCAACAACAACATAGGGAGAAGGCAGCTGTATAGGAGCAGAGTTTTTGTATGATACTGAGACAAAACTGGTATTTAAACTAGATTGTTATAAATGTGGAATGTTCATTGTTAATCTCCGTGGTAAACACCAACAAAATATCTTAAAATATACCGGAAAGGAAATGAGAAGTAAATCAAAATATGCTACAAAAAATCAGCTAAATAGAGCAGTGAAAGAAATGAACAAAAAATTAGCAAGAAAAAAATAGCAACTGGCAGAAGTCAGTCCTTCCTTGCTAGAAACTTTAACTCTTTTCTTCCTTTCCTTTACCCTTCCCTTCCCTCTCCCCTTCCCTTTCACTCCCCTTCTCCTTCCCTCCCCCCTTCCTTCTTCCCTTCCCCTTCCTTCTTTCTTCCCCTCCCCTTTTCCTTCCCCCTTTCCCCTTTCCTTCCTTCTCCTTCCCTCCTTCTCTCTCTTTCTTGTTTTTTTTGGAGATGGGGTCTCACTCTGTGGCTCAGGCTGGAGTTCAATGGCTCCAACTAGGCTCACTGCAACCTCTGCCTCCCGGGGGGGCTGGCTCAAGCGATCCTTCCACCTGAACTTCCTGAGGAGCTGGGACTCCAGGCGCGTGCCACCACACTGGGCTAATTTTTGTATTTTTTGTAGAGACGGATTTGCCATGTCAGGCTGGTCTCGAACTCCTGGACTCAAGCGATTCACCTGCCTTAGCCTTCCAAAGTGCTGGGATTATGGGCAAGAGCCACCATGCCCGGCCAACTTTAATTTGAAATAGGTTAAATTCTTCCAACAAAAAGGCAGAGATTGGCAGAATGGATTAAAAAAAAAAAAAGCTCACGCAAAAAATTAAGTCACATTCACAGAGTTCAGTGGATCTTAAGAATAAACCAAAGCTGAGGCCGCTGGGAACCAAGGCGGCGGCGGAGACGGGGATCTCGCGGCTGTGGCGAAGGTGGCCGCAGTGGAGCCACGGGGCGGGCTCGGCTTGGTGTGACGGCGGCTGCGGCAGCAGTGGCGGCCACGACCAGGTCGGCGTCCTCGGCTGGCCGAGCATGGTGGCAGCCTGCACCCTTGGCTCCCTCGTCTGGTGCAGCCAGCAGAGCTGCCAGCCTTGGGCGCCCATGGCCCTCCGTGTGAGGGCGTGAGTGGCCTGCCCCAGCCTCACCTGCTGATGGAGGACTCAATGGCCCAGTGACCAGACACCACGCCACCAACTCCCTCCCACCAGTTGATGAGTGGTGGACCCAGCGACGAGTGGCCCTTGTATGGTTCATGGAATAATTTGAAGCGAGGAATAAGCGGCCCCCGTGGTCGCCTGTGACGGCTGGAGATAGAGGTCCCAGCACCCCAAGCCAACCCAGCGGACCCTCCCAGCCCTGCTCCAGCCAATGGGGCCAGTGGGGCTCCAAGCAGCCACCTAACCATCCAGACCCCACCCCACCCACGCGGCCATGGCGGGCCCTGAGGGCTTCCAGTACCGCGCTCTGTACCCGTTCTGCCGGGAGCGGCCGGGGGACCTGGAGCTGCTGCCCTGCGACGTGCTGGTAGTGAGCCGGGCGGCCTTGCAGGCACTGGGCGTGGCCGAGGGTGGTGAGCGCTGTCCACAGAGCGTGGGCTGGATGCCCGGCCTCAACAAGCGCACACGGCAGCGAGGTGACTTCCCTGACACCTACGTGGAGTTCCTGGGGCCCGTGGCCCTGGCCCGGCCCTCGCCCATGGGGCCCCCGCCCACTGCCCACCAGGCCCCGTGATGGGGCCCCTGAGCCAGGCCTCACACTCCCCGACTTGCCCGAGCAGTTCTCCCCACCTGATGTGGCTCCCCCTCTTCTGGTGAAGCTTGTGGAGGCCATTGAAAAGACAGGGCTGGACAGCGAATCTCACTACCGGCCGGAGCTGCCCACACCGCGTACAGACTGGTCCCTGAGCGACGTAGATCAGTGGGACGTGGCAGCCCTGGCTGACGGCATTAAGAGCTTCCTGCTGGTACTGCCCGCGCCACTCGTGACCCCCGAGGCCTCAGCCGAGGCGCGCCGGGACCTGCACTGGAGCCACCGATGCTGCCGCTGCACCGCGCACTCACGCTGCGCTTCCTGCTCCAGCACCTGGGCCGAGCGGCCCGCCGCGACCTGGCCCTGGGCGCCACCTTCTGGCCGCTGCTGCTGCTGCGCGCGCCGCCGCGGTCCTCGCCGCCGCCAGGGGGCGCTCCCGACGGGAGCGAGCCCAGCCCTGACTTCCCGGCGCTGCTGGTGGAGAAGCTGCTTCAGGAACACTTGGAAGAGCAGGAGGTTGCGCCCCCAGCGCTGCCGCCTAAACCCCCCAAGGCAAAGCCGGCCCCCACAGGCCTGGCCAATGGAGGAAGCCCACCCTCCCTGAAGGATGCTGAGTGGTACTGGGGGGATATTTCAGGGGAGGAGGTAAACGAGAAACTCCGGGACACTCCCAATGGCATCTTCCTAGTCCGAGATGCTTCTAGCAAGATCCAGGGCGAGTACACGCTGACCCTCAGGAAAGGCGGGAACAATAAGCTGATCCAGGTCTTCCACCGAGAGGGGCACTATGGCTTCTCAGAGCCACTCATCTTCTGCTCCATTGTGGACCTCATCAATCACTACCGCCACGAGTCGCTGGCCCAGTACAAGCCAAGCTGGACACACGGCTCCTCTACCCTGTGTCCAAATACCAGCAGGACCAGATTGTCAAGGAGGATAGCGTGGAGGCGGTGGGTGCCCAGCTCAAGGTCTATCACCAGCAGTACCAGGACAAGAGCCGCGAGTATGACCAGCTCTATGAAGAGTACACACGGACTTCGCAGGGCCTTTTGGGGAGTCCCAGGAGGAGCTGAGCTGCGCCCCCTCCTCCAGGAGCTGCAGATGACGCCTACCGCAATTGAGGCCTTCAATGAGACTATTAAGATCTTTGAAGAGCAGGGCCAGACTCAAGAGAAGTGCAGCAAGGAATACCTGGAGCGCTTCCGCGTGAGGGCAACGAGAAAGAGATGCAGAGGATCCTGCTGAACTCTGAGTGTCTCAAGTCCCGCATTGCCGAGATCCATGAGAGCCGCACGAAGCTGGAGCAGCAGCTGCGGACTCAGGCCTCGGACAACCAGGAGATCGACAAGCACATGAACAGCCTCAAGCCGGACCTCATGCAGCTGCCCAAGATCCGAGACCAGTACCTCGTGTGGCTCACCCAGAAAGGCAACCGGCAGAAGAAAATCAAGGAGTGGCTGGGGATTAAAAATGAGACTGAGGACCAGTACGCGCTGATGGAGGACGAGGACGACCTCCCGCACCACGAGGAACGCACTTGGTACGTCGGCAAGATCAACTGCACACAGGCAGAGGAGATGCTGAGCGGCAAGCGGGTGGCACCTTCCTCATCCGCGAGAGCAGCCGGCAGGGCTGCTACGCCTGTTCCGTGGTAGTGGACGGCGACACCAAGCACTGCGTCATCTACCGCACAGCCACCGGCTTCGGCTTCGCGGAGCCCTACAACCTGTACGGGTCGCTGAAGGAGCTGGTGCTGCACTACCAGCACGCCTCCCTAGTGCAGCACAATGATGCGCTCACCGTCACCCTGGCGCACCCAGTGTGCGCCCCGGGCCTGGCCCGCCGCCTGCCGCCCGCTGAGCGCCGAGGACCCGCCCCAAGCAGAGCCACCCCTGGGCCCATCTGCACCGGAGGCTGTGGCGGCGGGAGCCACGGACCAGACCAGCCACATCCAGGAGTTCTCATTTCTCCGGCTCTGGCTCTTGTCTGGGATTCTCTCACCCTCTTTCTCTTTCCTTCTCTCCTTCCCTCCCACATTCTCCAGATCTCCTTCTGTCTCCTTTTCTCTCTCTTTCTTGGCCCCCGTCTCTCTCCATGTTGGGGGTCCTGCCTCCCCCACCCCGTATCTCCGTGTCCCCCGGGCACTGCCCTCTCCATGGCTCTGGTCACCCTGACCCTCTGCCCTGCCCACCGCAGGTCCCCCGGGGTCCCGGAAGCCCCTTCTGGCTGCAACTGCCATGTTTACAGAGGGCCCCTGGGCTGCGCAGCCCCAGCCGGGGCACCCTGATTTTTAAGCCATAGACCTGGGGTCAGGGCAGGAAGGAACTTCACTCCGCTGCTTCTGAGAACCTCGGCCCTGACATTCGGGGCCGGGCGGGACCCGCCCCACAGACTCCAACTTCCCCTCCAAACCCCGAAGTGAAACCCGCCACCGGGTTACTCCCACAATGGGGCCGCTGCGAGAAGTTCACCCACCCCTGAAAAAATAAACTCGCAGGACAGGCACGGTGGCTCACGCCTGTAATCCCGGCACTTTGGGAGGCCAAGACGGGCGGATCTTTTGAGGTCAGGAGTTGGAGGCCAGCCTGGCCAAAATGGCAAAACCCCGTATCTACTAAAATACAAAAATTAGCCAGGCGTGGTGGTGGCGGCCTGTAATCCCAGCTACTTGGGAGGCTGAGGTGCGAGAATCTCTTGAACCTGGGAGATGGAAGTTGCAGTGAGCAGAGATCGTGCCACTGCACTCCAGCCTGGGCAACCGAGGGAGACTCCTCCGTCTCAAAAAATAAATAAATAAACTCGTGAGCTGGCCCCAACCCCTCCTAGGAATCACAGCTCCCCATACTGGTGCCACCGCAGTGGCCAAGTTGCGACACTGCCCACGGCCCCTCTCTCTGATGCAGATTCAGGGCTTCTCTTGGATCATGTTGGGTTTTGATTCTGTTTTTCCTTGACTGCAAAACCCTCTTTCCTCTCCTCTTTTGGGACAAGAGCCCTGGTTTTCTACGCTGCCCTTGGCCACCACACTGCCTGCCCCACAAGCTGGGAGGCAGGTTTTGTATGGTACGTTGTTATTGATATGATATAAAACATCAAATGTCAAAAAAAAAAGAATAAACCAAAGCTAAAACAAAATCAAAACAGAACTTTAAAAGCAGCCATGTAAAAACCCAAAACATCACGAAAAGACAACTTTAAAGTGAAAGGAAAAACAAAAACTCAAAGGTAGAATTCTATATATAGCAAAAATAAAAGTTTAAGATTACTGTTTATGATTTCCAAAATCATAAACAGAGTGGTAACAACCAACAGATATGCATTATAAGAAACATCAAAGGGAGTTTTCATGAAAAGAAAAAAATGACCCAAAATAGAACTATGAAAAGGCAGGAAGGACTGAAAAGCCTAGAAATGAAGGGGGATAAATGGAGTCAACATGTTTCAAAGTTACAGGTTTAGGTAGTACAATGAATAGTTTGTATTTCATTATAATATGTCAAAAATGCTGACTTTAACTTATAGGATAACCACAAAAGAGTACCACAACACACCCAACAGAAGAGCAAAAATAAAAAATAAAATACCAAGTCTCAGGATGAATGTGTGGAGTAAGAACATGCATGCACTGCTGCTGGCAAAGTAAACTGGTACAAACCTTAGGAAGCTGGCAAAATCAATGTATAACCTTCATGTACTGATGTATGATTTTTGCCTGTAACCTCTGCTTTTCTGAAATGTACCATCACTTTTAAAAACCTTTGCTTATAAGCCATCAGGGATCACAGGTCTTAGGCGTTAACCACCTAATTCTCCTTGCCCGATGCCCTTCAACAAATGCCTCCATTTCTCTTGCTGCAAATCCCAAGGTCAGTTTTAGCTTTTTCTGTGTGCACGGTGAGAGGACCCAAGTTTGGTTTGGTAACAGAAGAGGAATTATAGAATTCGAATATCACCATTTTGCAATCTTTAATGAATTACTAAATTTAGACAATAATCAATGACTTTCAAACATTACAAAAAGACAATGAAGCCAGGTGCGGTGGCTCATTCCTGCAATCCCAGCACTTTGGGAGGCCAAAATGGGAGTATTGCCTGGGCCAAGGAGTTCGAGACCAGCCTGGTCAACAAGACCTGGTAGCAGGACCCCGTCTCTACAAAAAAATTTTTTTAATTGGACAGGTATAGTGGCATGCACCTGTAGTTCCAACTACTCAGTAGGCTAAGGCAGGAGGATCACTTGAGCCCAGGAATTCAAGGCTGGAGTGAGCCATGACTGAGCCAATGCACTCCAGCCTAGGGGACACAGCAAGATCCTGACTCAGAAAAACAAACAACAAACCGAGAGGACAATGAGATGTTATGTGGCCCTGATGGAAGTACACAACACAATCTATGATAAATTCTTACCAAAACCTAAGCATCAATCGGGATTAAGTTGAACTACTTAGAGAAAATACAGGGATCATAGCAACACATTAAACATAACCACAGTGACACAACAAGGAAAATCTTCAACAAATACACTGCAGTAAATAAAGATATGGAGAAGAAACATACAACTCACAAAGTCTTAAAGATAAAAGACATTTCAACCATATTTGAATCCTGATTTAACGAATGTAAAAAACTGCAAAAACTGGAAAACACCAATTATACATTAAGAAATTTTCAAATTTTGTTGTGGTAACTGTATTGTGGTGTTTTGTTGTTGTTGCTGCTGTTGTTTGAGACAGGGACTCACTCTGTGGCCCAAGCTGGAGTGCAGTGGCACAATCTCATCTCACTGCAACCTCCACTTCCTGAGATCAACTCATCCTCCCACCTCAGCCTCCTGAGTAGCTGGGTGTGAGCCACCACGCCCAGCTAACTTTTTATTTTTATTTTATTTATTTATTTATTTTTTGAGACAGAGTCTCCCTCTGTCACCCAAGCTGGAGTACAGTGGCTCCATCTCGGCCACAAGATTACTATATACACGTACATATTTTGTGGATATGGTTCCTCACTACAACCTCCTCCACTAATATCCTAGTTATTTCTTATTTTAAAACACTGTCTCATTTTGGGAAACTTTAAAGTACAATGGATTTAGGTAACAGTGTGGATTACTGCTCATTTTCTTAGCGTGATAATTGTATTGTGATTAGGTAAGTAAATGTCCTTATGCTAAAGAAATTCATACCAAGTTATTTAGGGGTAAAGTGTTATAAATGTGGGTAACTTATTTTCAAATATATTTCAGAATAAAATGTAAATACAGAGGAGAGATAAAGCAAATACGGCAAAAACATTAACTGCTGAATCTAGGTAAAAATTATACAAGTGTGGCCGGGCGCGGTGGCTCACGCCTGTAATCCCAGCACTTTGGGAGGCCGAGGCGGGCGGATCACAAGGTCAGGAGATCGACACCATCCTGGCTAACACGGTGAAACCCTGTCTCTACTAAAAATACAAAAAATTAGCCGGGCGAGGTGGCAGGCGCCTGTAGTCCCAGCTACGCGGGAGGCTGAGGCAGGAGAATGGCGTGAACCCCAGGGGGCAGAGCCTGCAGTGAGCCGAGAACGCGCCACTGCACTCCAGCCTGGGTGAAAGAGCGAGACTCCGTCTCAAAAAAAAAAAAAAAAATTATACAAGTGTTTATTTTGTTTGAAAATTTTCATATTAAAAGTTAAGAAAAAGCCTCAACTTTCAGAGATACTTACTGATATGTTTACAAAAAAATTTATCTTGAATTTGATTCAAAATAATCTCAGCAGGAATGGGTGAAAGTAAAAGTGAGACAGCTCTGAGCTGATAACTGGGGAAGCTGAGAATGGGTAGGTACATGGGGGTTAATATACTATTTTCTCACTTTTGTGTAAGTTTGCAATTTTCCAAAATAGAAAGCTAAAAGAAGAATGGGTATTTCTAGTCTGAAATATTTATCTACCCTAACTCCAAAAGTATCAGTGAAGAAACATAAAAGAGGCAGGGCGCAGTGGCTCACACCTGCAATCCCAGCACTTTGGGAGGCCAAGGCAGGTGAATCACCTGAGGTCAGGAGTTTGAGACCAGCCTAGCCAACATGGTAAAACCCATCTCTACTAAAATACAAAAAAAAATTAGCTGCGCATAGTGGCACACACCCGCAGTCCCAGCTACTTGGGAGGCTGAGGCAGGAGAATCGCTTGAACCCGGGAGGAGGAAGTTGCAGTGAGTCAACATCACACCACTGCACTACATCCAGCCTGGGCAACAGAACGAGACTCCCTCTCGAAAGAAAAAAAAAAAGAATACAGCCAGGCACAGTGGCTCATGCCTATAATCTGAGCACTTCGAGAGGCTGAGATGGACAGATTGCCTGAGCTCAGGAGTTCGAGACCAGCCTGGCAACATGGGGAAACCCCATCTCTATTAAAAACACAAAAATTAGCCATTCATGGTGGCCAGTGCTTGTAATCCCAGCTACTCGGGAGGCTGAGGCAGGAGAATCGCTTGAACCCGGGAAGCAGAGGTTGCAGTGAGCCGAGATCACACCACTGCACTCCAGCCTGGGTGACAAAGCCAGACAGACTCCATCTCAAAAAAAAAAAAAAAAAAAAAAAAAAAGAATACTCCTGGGAAGGAGCCCGTCAGCAGAAGAAACATTTTGAGTAATTTCTTAAAGATACAGAATGGTAAGATCAAACAGAAGTCAGAGGCATGAAGTCCATTTCAAGCACAGCCACCAGCTTGGAGATGTTCTGGGTTCTGGCAGGAAACCTGCTAGATTTCTTACCTATTATGTTTCCTTACCAATTCATCTACAATCCTTGAATTGGCCTTTCCATTGTGGGAGACAGTAATAGAGGACACATTTCTCAACAGCTGAGTGAATTCACATTAGCTACCTGTGCTGATCCAACTAGTTCTTCACTTTTAAATATGAATGGAAAATAAAGATTTACTAGATATTTGAGGAAAAGCAACGACATAAAGCATACTCACCAAGATGGCTAGAAATGAATGCTAAGAAACCAAATCAATGTAAGAAATAGAAATGAAAAATTAATTATAATATCTTCAAACAGATTTTTAAAACTATTCCTTCCATAAACCTAGAACACACTGCCATAAGCCTTCAGGGAGAAAGAAAGAGCAGTAAGAAATTAACAACAGGCCAGACATGGTGGCTCACACCTATAATCCCAGCACTTTGAAAGACTAAGGCAGATCACCTGAGCACAGGATTTGAGGCTGCAGTGGGCTATGACTACTGACTACTACACCACTGTATTCCAGCCTGGGTAACAGAGTGAGGTCCTGTCTCTAAAGAAAAAAAAAAAAAAAAAAGGAAAGAAATAAAACATGGTTAAATTGTAAAATTTTCACAAATGGTGAAAAAAATTTTTTAATATTTCAAAGAAACGGCCAGGCACAGTGGCTCACGCCTTGTAATCCCACCACTTTGGGAGGCCAAGGCGGGTGGATCACCTGAAGTCAGGAGTTCAAGGCCAGCCTGGCTAACAAGGTGAAACCCCGTTTCTACTAAAAATACAAAAAAAATTAGACGAGCTTGGTGGAGGGTGCCTGTAGTCCCAGCTACTCGGGAGTCTGAGGCAGAAGAATGGCATGAACCCGGGAGGCAGAGCTTGCAGCGAACCGAGATCACACCACTGCACTCCAGCCCGGGCAACAGAATGAGACTCTGTCTCAAAAAAAAATTTTTTTTCAAAGAACCCTTAAAGATGTTTTAGAAATAGAATGAACATGGAAGATAGTACAAAAGAGAAATAAAAATAAATATAAAGAAGTTCAGGGGGGCGGACGCAGTGGTTCACGCCTGTAATCCCAATACTTTGGAAGGCCAAGGCATGTGGATCACAAGGTCAGGAGTTCAAGACCAGCCTGGCCAAGATGGTGAAACCCCATCTCTACTAAAAATACAAAAATTAGTCAGGCGCAGTGGCAGGTGCCTGTAATCCCAGCTACTTGGGAGGCTGAGGCAAGAGAATTGCTTGAACCCGGGGGGCAGAGGTTGCAATGAGCTGAGATCACACCACTGCACTCTAGCCTGGGCCACAGAGTGAGAGACTCTGTCTAAAAAAAAAAAAAAAAAAAATGGCTAACAAAGCACTTCAGGCTTGTTTTCCTCTACCCTAAATGCCCAGCTAAGGGAGCCTAAAGCTCCTTGTATACTAAACAGCCGTCACATTACAAGTGAGCAATTTAAACTATACCAACTCTCTTTGAACAGCATTTGCAATTCAACAAGATTTAGTAATACAGAACAGTCATAAATAGTTGCTAAATGAATGAATGACTAGATTAAGAAAGATAAAAAAATGATAACTTCAGGGAAAGGAAAGATATTTGCTGAAAAAAACAGCAGTCAGTCAAAAAAAAATCTTACCCTTAAAATCGGTATCTTAATGAAATTCCTATCAAAACCCAATGAGGATTTTTATAAGCACAGAGAAGCTTATTCTAAAACTTATATAAAAGGCACAGGTGCTAAGAATAGCTAAAGCAACTATGAAGAAGAATAAAGTAAAACGAATCACACTGTGTTCAATATTAAACCTTACTATATGGTCACAGTCATCAAGATAGCGTGGTATTAGCAGAGGCACAGACACATACACCAACGGAACACAGAAGATAACCCAGAAATAGGCCCACACAAATATACTTAAGTGATTTCTGACAAAGGTACAAAAGCAGTTCAGTAAAATTTTCACAAATTTCTTGAAAAAAATTTTTAACAAATGGTGCTGCATGCAATTGTACACCCACAGGCAAAAACTGAGCCTCAATCTAAACATTATACCTTATACAAAAATTAACTCTAAATAGATGAAGTACTTAAATATAACATATAAAACTATATAATTTTTAGACAAAAAAAAAAAAAAGAGAAAATCTTTGCCTAGGGCTAGGCAAGAGTTCTTAAGACTTTAGATAGATGGTCCTAGAGATGGTACCAGGGGAATCTACATTAACTAGCTTCACAAACTAGCCTGTATCAGTCATTTATTTGCTTTCCCCCAAGTTGCCAGCCCTAGAGATTCCAAGCCCCTTTCCCTTAACACTTCTCTAAAAACTTCCTGTTCTTGGATGAAGATGCTATATAAGCTGGAATTCAAAGCCACCTCTTTGTGAAACACTCATTCTCTGGGTGTCCCCCATGTATACATGAAATATACTTGTTAATAAACTTGCTTTTCTCTTCTTAATCTATCTCTTGCTACAGGGGTTCACTCCAACTAAGAACCTACGGGGGTTCAAGAAAAAAAAGTTACCATTCTTCCACTACAATTCTAAGACATGAAGGATTATTTCAATGAAGAGAATATACAGGCAGAAAATACACCCATGAAAAGATTTTCATGCAAATAAATAACACACACAAAAAATCACTATATACCCATCAGAATGACCAAAAAAAAAAAAAAAAGAAAAAAACCAGTGCTAACACCAAGTGATGGCAAGGATAGAGAGAAACTGGATCATGCATACAGTGGCTAGTGGAAATATAAAATGGCATGTTCACAGCAGTTTTATTTTTCATAGCCCAAAATTGGAAATTAACCCAGATGTCCTTCAACAGGTGAACGGTTAAACTGTGATATATACAGCCAGGCACGGTGGCTCACGTCTGTAATCCCAGCACTCTGGGCGGCTGAGGTGGGTGGATCACCGGAGGTCCGGAGTTTGAGACCAGCCTAACCAACATGGAGAAACCCCGTCTCTACTAAAAATACAAAATTAGCCAGGCGTGGTGGCGCATGCCTGTAATCCCAGCTACTCAGGAGTCTGAGGCAGGAGAATCACTTGAACACAGGAGGCAGAGATTGCAGTGAGCCGAGATCATGCCATTGCCCTCCAGCCTGGGTAACAAAAGTGAAACTCCATCTCAAAAAAAAAAAAAATGTGGTATATCTATACCGTGGACTTAATAACAAAAAGGAATGAACTGTTGATACATATACAACCTGTATGAATCACCAGGGAATTGTACTGAGTGAAAAAAGCTAACCCGAAGAGGTTAATGTTATATGATTCCTGTTCTGTAGTATTCTTGAAAGGACAGAAACAGATTAGTAGGTTGCTGGTTAATTTAGGGAGGAGTAGGGGTTGGCTGGGATTGGGGAATGACAGGGCCAGGATGGAGGTAGCTGTGGCTATAAAAAGGGCAACAGGAGAGATCTTCAGGGTAATTCAGCTATTCTGTAGTTTGACTTTGGTGGTGGATAAACGAATCTAATTTGTCACTGCACTCCAGCCTGGGTGACAGAATAAGACCCTATCTCTCTCTCTCTCTACGTGTGTGTGTGTGTGTGTGTGTATATATATATGTAATATATATATTTATATATTACATATATATTTATATATGAATATATATATTTATGAATATATATTTATATATAAATATCTATTTATATATGTAATATATATATTTCATATAGAAACAGTACACACATTTTGTGTTCTTTTAGAGAACTGAGAGCTCTAATAGGTGTAACTGCAGTACCAAAAGGAAAGTAGAGAATATTTGATGAAAAAAAAAAGGCAGAGAATTTGTTTTTTTTTTTTTTTAGATGGAGTCTCGCTCTGTTGCTGGGCTGGAGTGCAGCGGCGCGATCTCGGCTCACTGCAACCTCTGCCTCCTGGGTTCAAGCAACTCTCCTGCCTCAGCCTCCTGAGTAGCTGGGACTACAGGTGTGCGCCACCACACCCAGCTAACTTTTGTACTTTATAGTAGAAACAGGGTTTCACCCTCAATCTCTTGACCTGGTGATCTGCCCACCTCGGCCTCCCAAAGTGCTGGGATTACAGGCGTGAGCCACCACACCAGGCCAACGCTGAGAATTTTTAAACTGACAAGGATATCATACCTCAGAATCAACCCCCACCAAAATACTACAGGATAAATATAGAGAAAACCAAAGCAAGTAATATTAAGTAACAACTGCTAAAAACCAAAAGGAGAAAATCTCATAACCAACCAGAGGAAAAAAGATCAATTGCCTTCAAGGGGGAGGATAATTTAAGATAAAAACAACAATCCAGAAGTCATCAGAATGGTTTTGTTTGTTTGTTTGTTTGCTTGTTTTTTTTTTGAGACAGAGTCTCGCTCTGTCGCCCAGGCTGGAGTGCGGTGGCGCGATCTCCGCTCACTGCAAGCTGTTCCTCCCAGGTTCACGCCATTCTCCTCCCTCAGCCTCCCGAGTAGCTGGGACTACAGGTGCCCACCACCATGCCCGGCTAATTTTTTTGTATTTTTAGTAGAGACAGGGTTTCTCTATGTTGGTCAGGCTGGTCTCGAACTCCCGACCTCAGGTGATCCACCTGCCTCGGCCTCCCAAAGTGCTGGGATTACAGGCAGGAGCCACCGTGCCTGGCCACTGGAATGGTATTTTTAAAGTGCTAAAAACAAAAGAAAAAAAAAAGCTCTCACTCCAGAATTCTGACTTTAGTGAAAATATCCTTCAAACTGAAGAAATACATCTTTAAACAACAACAAAAAAAAATGATGAAATTTGTCATGAAAAGATCTGCACAAGAAACAATAAAACTTCTTTGGGGTAAAGGCAAATAACTGTAGATGAAGCATGATACTGCAAAAGGGAAGAAAGAGCACAGGAAAGGGCAATTACTTCACTAAATACGAAAGCCTACCCACTCTCTAAAGTCGTAATACTAAAGATACCTTGCTTGTGGGGTTCAGAACACAAGAAGAAAGCATCAAAACAGCACACATGGGGGGATGGAGTAAATGGAATGATACTGTGGTAATTTAATTAAGTTTTTACATACAAGTAAACTCCAAATGGATTAAAGATTTAAACATAAAATGCATAAAAGTATTAGACTACATGGGCAGATTCTTTATAATCATTAAGTGGGAAGGACTTTCTAATTATGTCTCCAAATGCTATCAGTCCAAAACCATAAGGAAAAGATTAACAAACTAGACAACAAAAATAACCAAATATTTCTGCATAGGGAAAAACACCATGAACAATTAGCAAAAGATAAATGATATACCAAAAAATAATGGCTTGCAACTCATAATACATAGGGGTGAAAGACACTGGGGGGAAAAAAGACCAGAAAACCCAAGAGAAAAATAGGCAAAAGATATTAACAGTTAAGTTCACAGAAAAATAAATATAAGACAGCCTTAGACACACGAAAAGGTATTCAACCTCACTCAGTGAAGAAAATCGCAGATGCAAACTATATGAAATATCACTTTTTACCTATCAGTTGCCCCAAATCCAAAAGTTGAACCACATATTCTATGGGAGGAGCTGTGAAGAAATAAGCATTCCCATGCGTTGCCAATGGGAAAACAAAATAATACTATCTCTAGGACAGGCATTCCCACTAAGCTGATCAAGTTCTGGGAATTCATTTAATATAAAAACATATACACACAAAATTATAAATGTACAAGGTTATTCATTACCACATGATTTGTCACAACAAACCGCTGGAAGTAGTTTAATAAACTATAGACTTGAATTACTATGCAATTGTGAAAAAGAGAGAAAATGCCATTCATGTTCTGTCACAGAAACATCTTCATGCTGTTAAGTGAAAAAGGAATAATGGAAAATAGTGTATAAGTCAAGCATCAGAATTAGCTTAAGCTGGAGGTTTATCAGAACTTCAGAATCAAGGACCCCATCCACAGCTACTAAATCAAAACCTGCATTTTAAAAAGATGCCAGGGATGCACAATCACATCTAGGTTTGATAAGCCCTAGAGATAACAGATTCCTTTTTAAGTAAACTGAGGAAGCAAATAAGAATATACATACATATTTTCTTTAAACTAGATAAAGAAACACTGGCAAAGTAAACCAAAAACTAGAAAAAAAATAGACATCTTTGGTAGGGTGACCATACATTCCAGTATGTCTGGGACTGTCCCAATATATGCCAGTTGTCTCGGCATAATTATTTATAGAACCTCTTTCGCTCTCAGTGAAAATGTCTCGGTTTGCATGATAAATAAATGTCACCCTACCTAGAGAAACTGCATGAACAGAGGAAGGGAGTGTGAATATGTATGTACATCTTTTGTTATCACTTACTTTTAAAAAAGTAAAAGTAATGTATTATTACGCTAATGTATTATTAATTCAAAAGCACTTTATTAAGGAAAAAAAAAATGAAACCAGTCAGGAAAAACAGACCGACAAGAACCTAAGTAGGCTAAGGATGGAAACGCACGCATAAGCAATGCCTGGAGCAAAAAGAAAAGATGTCTTCTTGAGGACTACAGAGGGAATCAAAGTTAGGAAAGGACAGCTCAGAGGGTGGCATTATAGACACCAACACAGGAGACTCTCCAAACAAAGACCATGGTTAACAATATATGCAGCAGACCAGGCAAGTAATGCAAAAGCAAAAACATCCACTAGCCTTTACTATGATTTGGTGGCCTTTGCCAGAACTGATTCAGGTGAGTTTAGGTGAGGGAACAAGGTTGCATTCATCAGATTGAAACATAAATGAGAAACACGGAAACATGTCAGAACCGTCAGTGATTCAACCTAGAAATAAGAACGAGCTGACACAAACAGGGAAAACTGTTTTGAGGACATGCAGTCCCTCCATTCCTCCACATCGTCAAGGTTTTATTCCTGGATCAAGCAGGACCATCAAACCTCAGCGTTTGGTCTCCTGAAAAGCATATGCACTGAGTTCTGCTCTGTAACTGTGTTCTTTGTTTCTACCAAGAAATACGTATAGACAATTTACTGCATTTATTTCAGAATTGTTATTAGCACAATCAGAGATAACATTACAATAACCTGGATAATTCTGCAAAATTAAAAATCCTGCATCTAATTTGCCAACTGCACTATTTTGGATTTGCTACTTCAGTTTTATTTCCCTTAATGTCAATTTTTGCCTATTTCTATTTTTCCATTTTCAAAACATAAATCCTTATAAACTTCAGAAATCCATTTTTAAACAAACTGGGAATAAAGAAACAAGAATCTCACCTGGGATTTGTTCATTTTCTGCTCTTAGTGGAGGAGGGAGAGCTGAAGGATTAGAAAGGAAGAATGTCAGGAGAGCCTTCGCCGGCCTTGCAGTTCGGAGATTCACCTGCCTATACAGCTCCACATACAAGATACTTACGTGTCCATGTGTGGCTCCGATATATGCTGAGCTCAGACATGACACTTTTCACTGAGTGAATGTAAATATTTCTTATTGATTTATTACCAATTAAGGTTCTGTGACACAGAAAAATTAAAAACATGAAAAGATGAGTTTAACAAGTAACAGTAATCTAAAGGAAGAAATACTATGGGTTTGTCAAAATCCCTTGTAGGGGAAAAAAAAAAAACTCAGGCCATATTGTTTATCTATTTACCTGTTAACACCATTAATGTCCTGAGGTCAGATAATGCAAAAAACCTCTAAAAAAAAAGGGATGGGGTATTTAACGCAATTTTAAAAATGTTTGTTCTAACTTGCTAACAATTCCTCAAAAGGATGTTTTAATGAGAAACTGTGATAAAGAGTAACAAAATGGGCAGCAGTAGCTCGGGAAACTGCAGACGTGACTTCTAATCTCAGTTCTGCCTCTAACGAATGACAAGATCTGAACTAATCACCTCCTCAAACTCAATTTTGTTTTTCCATCTTTCAAAGAAGGTCAAAATAGATAACCCAAGTATTACCTGCCTGCACTACCATCCGGCGGGGATATCAGGCCAGGAGAAGAGGAAGCTCAGCAGCTCATCTGGATGTGCCAGGTGTTCGCGGAGGGGTGATGACAGCATTTCCTTCGCTGTGGCCGTGAGCCTTTCACCCGTCCCTGCCCTCTGACTCTCCAGAGGTGACCTCCTGTTAGCCTGCGCGCCCACCCCTCAGCTCCAGCTCACCTCTCTCTTCTTAAACTTGTCCCAGACCTTGCACCAGCACACAGACTCCGACGGCTTCAGGATACTGTGCCATGATTACACATAATACATAAATGAACGCGCAACGTGTAAATAATTACTTGGGATACGAGGGCGGTCAGAGCCAGAAGGGGCCCCGGTGGTCAGCTAGGCCAGCCCCTTCGCTCCCGCACTCCACCGGCAGAGAGGCCCTTGGGGCCGGTGCAGGAGCCGTCTACCCCGGGCTCTCCCAGGGAACGCACACCCAATAAATACAGCACCTAAACAATGAAAGTGCTCAAAACAACCCAAGGCGGCAAGTATTCCTAATATCCGTAATTTACAGAGTGGAAAACCGAGTCTCCCGTGGATAATTGTGTCTAATTCATTTGTCGCGGACCTGGCGCAGTTGTTCTCCCCCGCAGCCCCGCCCCCTCCCCGCCGGCCCAGCGCACAAAAAGCGCACACGCACACATCAAACGCCATGCGCACGCGCACGGCAAACGTCACACGTTACGCACGCGCGCGCTGTGCCCTCCCCCGCAGCCGGTTCCCTCCCCTTCGGGCCAGCGCGTATTGCCCACCCCCTGCTACAAGACTGCTGAGCGCCAGGCGCTGGGACTGGACGTATACGGACCCCCGCGAGCCCCGGAACTCGCGTTCCCACGCCAGACCTCATCCCCTTCTGACTGAGACGCCTTCGCCCTACCGTCCTTTCAACGCCGCAGGCGCCAGGGGTCCCTCCCCACCGCCGAGCTCCAGCCGCCGCCCGCCCGCCTTCGGGGCAGCGCGGGGACCCCCTGGCCCTCGCCCAGTACTCCGGGGCTCACCCGCCACTCCTCGCCGCGTAGACCCGGAGGCGAGGGATTGTTTCCCACTAGAGACTGGAGGCCGGGGAAGGACTCGCCGGTAGGGGAAGGCGGAGATGCACATGCGCAGAGGGAGCCGCCGACCGCCTGAGTTAGGCTGGTGGCTGCAGGGCTTGGAAGCGGCGCTAGACAGTGCCGGTCTGCTCTGGCCGCACCCCTCAGTTGTAAAATGAGGCTAATGATAGTGCCTAGCTAGCAGGGGTTTTATGAGAATTGGAGGCGCTTACGTTGTAAAAGCACTTAAACCGGTGTTTGGCACGTAAATTGTTCAGTATATTTCTCACCATTATGTATCATGCTGGTCATCATAAACAATGCTCTCCTGCAAAATAGCCTTGTATAGTGGGTTGAGATTACTGTCTCAGTTACCCACTCCTGCTTGGAACCAGGATTCTGTCAGTGTCCCCAGAGGTTGTGGATCAAATCAATGTGCCTTTTAGACACAAGCCAAGAGAAGGAAAGGTGTGCTTGAATTCATTCACGAACATGCATGGTAACGTTTAACTGAAAGACTGGAAGAGAAAACTAACATCCATGACCAGTATGGTTATTCTCTGGAATAAGGAAAAACAGAAGCTAGCAGTTAAAGACCCAAACATAAAATTGTTTATATGTTAAAAAAAAAAGAAAAAAAAAAGCTGTTTGAGTAACAAATTTGAAGAAGAAAGCACGCACTCATTTCCCAAAACCAACCATACTTTACCCAGAACTACACTTACATTCTTTTATGTGCACATCTGGCATTTTCAGTACACTATGAGCATACGGGTGTGTTACAACTTTTCATTTAAAAAATCAACTCCTTGGTCATTGTCCATTTTTTTAAACTTTTCATTTGCTCATAATTTCAGATTTACGGAAGAGTTGCAAAGATAGTTCCTATATGCCTTTCACCCAAATTCCACTAGTGTTAGTATTTTACATGACCATGGTATATTTATCAAAACTAAGAAAATAACATGGGTACAAGTACTATTAACTAAACTGCAGAGTTTATTCAGACTTAAGTAGTTCTTCCACTAATGCCCTTTTTCTGTTCCAGCATCCAATCAAGGATATTGTTACCGGGGATCATTGCTCCCAGAGCTCCCAAGATGGTGGCGGGCTGCTTCCAAGATGGTGGCAAGCCTCACGTTCTCTGACCTGGGGTTCTTGGCCTCATGGATTCCAAGAAATGGAATTTTGGCCTATGCAGTGAGTGTTAGAGCTCTATTAGAAGCCGTGGGTCACGGAAGAGAACCGTGGAACCCAGTGACTAGTGTTCAGCTCGATTAGGACAAACCCGGGACTTAGCTGTGCAGGAACAATGGCAAGCATTTAGCCCAACTTGGGAGCGGCAATGGGCACCTCGCTGGATCAGGAGCACAGCGGACACCCTGCTGGATCCAGAGGGATGGAAGTCAGCGGCGGGTCTGCAAAGGTGGCAAACAGCAGTGGTGGATGGCGAGCGAAAACTCAGCTCAAGCCATAACAAACAGGGACCAGAAGAGAGTGCAGTTGCAAGATTTAATAGAGTGAAAACACAGCTCCCATACAAAGGGAGGGGACCCAAAGAGGGTAGCTGTTACGGGCTCCAATGCCTGGGTTTATATCCCGATCATTGTCCCTCCCGCTGTGCTCTCGGGCAAAAGCTGATTGGCTATTTCTTTACCTCCTGTTTTTGCCTAATTAGCATTTTAGTGAGCTCTCTTTACTACCTGATTGGTTGGGTGTGAGCTAAGTTGCAAGCCCCGTGTTTAAAGGTGGATGTGGTCACCTTCCCAGCTAGGTTTAGGGAATTCTTAGTCGGCTTAGGAAATCCAGCGAGTCCTGTCTCTCATTATCACGGTACATTTATTTGTTATGTCTTAGCCTTGGCCAGTTTGTAATAGTTTCTTGCTCCTACCTTGTCTTTCATGACCTTGATATGAAGATAAAAGCATGCTGTCTTGACTTCAGTCCTCCCACCTTGGCTTCCCAAAGTGCTGGGATTACAGGCATGAGCCACCATGCCCAGCCTATAGTTTAACTTTAAAACAAGAATGATAATGATCCCTTCCTGAAACTAACCCCCTCATTTGGGGACAAAAATCACCTTTGTAAAACTAGTGGAAGTCCACAAGTTTAGAATTATGGTAGGGACCTGAATTCTGTAAGATGTAGGCATAAACTCTAACCAGTTTTTGCTTTATAACCTGCCTTTTTGTAACTGCTTACTACTCCAGAGTCACATACCCAGTGGTCACAAGATTTATAACATCTCCAATTGTCCCGATAGATAATGTCACTATTGTAAAACCTAAAACTAGTGTTTGAGATATTTTTCAGACTTTACATTCTGATGGACCAACTGGTGCCACTGGGACCAGTAACCCATAGCAAAAAATGGACTCAGTTGATCCTGTGATCCCCTTCAGGAAATGATTTAACACAAGAAGACAATTTCAACACCCCTATGATTTCATCCCTGACCCAGCCAATCAGCATTCCCCATTCTCTAGCCTCCTGATGGGCAGGAGGCTAGAGAGGTTCAAAGTTTTTCATCCTTGAAAAACTGTAGCCTCCAAATTCTTAGGAAGGCAGATTTGAGAATTATCTCTCATCCTACCTGCTTGGCCACCCTGCAATTATTAAACTCTTTTTCTGCTGCAATCCTATCGTTCTCAGGAGAAGAACCCACATGGTAACATTCTCCTGATTAGACTGAGGTTGTGAGTTTTTAGGAAGCACCCCACAAACAGGATGTGATATCAGATGGCATGATATCAACATGACTTTTTACTGGCTAATTGACCATGATTACATGTATTAAATTAAATTTGTCCTGAGGCTGCCTCCCTACCTTTAGGGCAGATGTAAGGAACTGCAACCTATCTTGGTTTGTAAACAAAGTCTAGCTTGTTATACTTTTATAACTGGCTGAGTCAGCCAGTTACAGAAGCTGAGCTAAAGCCACTTACAGGCTGCCAACTAATCAGACCATTTCCAAATAAGGCCAAAGTTGAGCTGTAACCAGTCAAACTGTTTCTGTAGAGCACTTCTGTTTTCTATCTATGAATACTCCCTGCCCACTTTATAGAATTCTCTGAACCTCTTCTAGTTCTGAGTATTGTCTGATTCAAGAATCTGTCTTTGCTGAAATGAACTCGGCTAAACTTAATTTTCTAAAATTTGTCTTTTAACACTTGGTTAAGGTGGTGTCTGATAGGTTTCTCCCTATTTTTCCCTTTCCAGTCTATATGTAGAAGTGGGTCTGTATGTCCAGCCCACACTCAAGGGGAAAGGAAATAAGCTCCATTTTAAATTTGTGGTTATATTTTTAAATTACCACACTGATTAGTAAATTCAGGGAGAGATTCTTTGAAACTATGCAAATACCCTATTTCTACTTTTCCACTGATTGTAGTTATCGCTGGTGGATCTTGGCTGCAACCATTACTACTGTGGTGTTCTAAATGGTGATTTCCTGTGTGAACTCTGAAAACTTGAGACAGGTCTCTGTTAATTTAGAAAGTTTGTTTTGCGGCCGGGAGCTGTGGCTCACGCCTGTAACCCCAGCACTTTGGAAAGCCGAGGCGGGTGGATCACGAGGTCAGGAGTTCAAGACCAGCCTGACACTCTGTCTTAAAAAAAAAATAAACTTTGTTTTGCCAAGGTTGAGGATGCAGGCCTGTGACACAGCCTCAGAAGGTCCTGACATGTGCCCAAGATGGTCGGAGCACAGCTTGGTTTTATACATTTTAGGGAAACATGAGACATCAATCAACATATGTAAAATGAACATTGGTTCCATCCAAAAAGGCGGCAAAGGCGCGACAACTGGAAGCAGGGAGGGTGCTTCCAGGTCAAAGGTAGGTGAAAGACAAATGGTTGCATTCTTTTTTGTTGTTGTTGTTGTTGTTGTTGAGATGGAGTCTCACTCTCATCACCCAGGCTAGAGTGCAGTGGCGTGATCTTGGCCCACTGCGAACCTCCGCCTCCCGGGTTCAAGCTGTTCTCCTGCCTCAGCCTCCTGAGTAGCTGGGATTACAGGCACCTGTGACCATGCCTGGCTAATTGTTGTACTTTTAGTAGACATGGGGTTTCACCATATTGGCCAGGCTGGTCTCAAACTCCTGACCTGAGGTGATGCACCTGCCTCAGCCTCCCAAAGTGCTGAGATTACAGGCATGAGCCACTGCACCCAACCTTCATTCTCTTTTTTTCTCTACACAGTATCTTCTCACAGAGCAAGAGTCCATTTTTAAAAAGTCCAATTTATTAATTTTTTCTTTTATAAATTGTGATGTTTGTGTAAAATGTAAAAACTCTTTGCCTAATCAAGGCCACGAAGACTTTCTCCTACATATTAATCTGTAAATTGTAGAACCTTAAGTGTATTTAAGCCTATAATCCATTTTGAGATAATGTTTTAATGACATTGAAATGTAAGTCAATATTCTTGTTTGCTTGTTTCTTTGCATGTGTATTTTTCTTTTCTTTCTTTCTTTTTTTTTTTTTTCCTGAGACAGAGTTTCACTCTTGTCACCCAGGAGTGCAGTGGCACAATCTCGGCTCACTGCAACCTCCGCCTCCCGGGTTTAAGTGATTCTCCTGTCTCAGCCTCCAGAGTAGCTGGGATTACAGGCACACACCACCACACCCAGCTAAGTTTTGTATTTTTAGTAGAGACGGGGTTTCACCATTTTGGCCAGGCTCGTCTTGAACCCCTGACCTCATGATCCACCTGCCTCGGCTTCCCAAAGTGCTGGGATTACAGGCATGAGCCACTGCACCCAGCCTGCATATGTATGTTTAAATGTTCCAGTACCATTTGTTAAAAAGACTATCCTTTCTCTACTGAATTGTCTTTGCACCTGTGTCAAAAATCAAATGACTACATTTGTGCAGGTTTATTCCTGTGCTTTCTATTCATTCCATTGATCTATGTGCTATGGTTTGGATGTGCTCTCCAAAGTTCATGTGTTGGAAACTTTATCTCCAATGCAATAGTATTGAGAGATGGGACCTATTATAGATAATTAGAGGCAGAGCCCTCATGACTGGATTAAGACCCTTAACTTGGTAGTAGGTTCCTTTCAAAACGATGAGTTCAGCCTCCTTTCCTGTCTCACCATGTGCTTATTCTGCCATGTTATGTTGCAGCAAGAAGGCCCTCACAAGATGCGGCCCTTGATCTTGGACTTCCCAGTATCCAGAACCATGAGCCACATAAACTTCTGTTCATTATAAATTACCCAGTGATGTAGTTTGGATATTTGTCCCCACCCAAATCTCACATGGAAATATAATCCCCATTGTTGGAGGTGGGTCCTGGTGGGATATGTTGGGGTCATGGGGGCAGACCTCTCATGGCTTGGTGCTGTTCTTGCAATAATGAGTGAGCTCTCATGACATCTGGCTATGTAAGAGTGTGTGGTAACTCTCCCTCAACTCTCCCTTTTGCCCCTGCTTTCAGCATGTGACATGCCTATTCCCACTTCACCTTCTGCCATGATTATAAGTTTCCTGAGGTTTCCTTAGAAGCAGATGCAGGTACTATGCTTCCTGTAAAGCCTGGAGAACTGTGGGCCAATGAAATCTCTTTTCTTATAAATTATCCAGTTTCAGGTATTTATTTATTGCAATGCACGAACAGTGCAATACACCAAGTCTGTGGTATTGTGTTATAGAAGTATGAATTGGACTAAGACAGAATATTGGTGCTAGAGAGTGGGGTGTTGCTATAACAAATACCAAAACATATGGAAGCAGCTTTGGAGGTGGGTAGTGGGTAGACAGAAGAATTGGGAGAGAGGTTAGAAAAGTCTATATTGCTATGAAACGAACATTAAGGGTAATTCTGGTGAGGGCGCAGAATACAAGAATAGATACAGGGAAAGTCTGAGTCTTCTTAGAGATTGCTTAAATGGTCATGACCAGAATGCTGTTAGAAATATGGATATAAAGACCTTTATGATGAGGTATCAGACAGTAATGAAGAATATCTTATTAGAAACTGGAGCAAAGGCTAGCCTGTTACAAAGTGGCAAAGAATTTGACCGAATTGTGTTTGTGCCTAAGGCCTTTATGAAAGGCAGAATTTTAGAGTAACGAACTAGGATATCTGGTGGAAGAAATTTCTCTTTTTTTTCTGGAGATGGAGTTTTGCTTTTGTTGCCCAGGCTGGAGTACAGTGGCACGATATTGGCTCACTGCAACCTCTGCCTCCCGTGCTCAAGTGATTCTCCTCCCTTAGCTTCCCGAGTAGCTGGGATTGCAGGCAGCCGCCACCACCACACCTGGCTAATTTTTTATATTTTTAGTAGAAATGGGGTTTCACCATTTTGGCCAGGCTGGCGAGGCTGGTCTCAAACTCATGAACTTAAAATTTCTAAGCAAAGTCTCAAAGGAGCTTCATGGCTACTTTTTCTTTTTTGACATGGAGTCTGGCTCTGTCCCCCAGGCTGGAATGCAGTGGCGCAATATCGGCTCACTGCAACCTCCACCTCCTGGGTTCAAGCGATTCTCCTGCCTCAGCCTACCAAGTAGCTGGGATTACAGGTGTGCACCACCATGTCTGGCTAATTTTTGTATTTTTAGTAGAGATGGGGTTTCACCATGTTGGTCAGGCTGGCCTTGAACTCCTGACTTCAGGTGATCCGCCTGCCTTGGCCTCCCAAAGTGCTGGGATTACAGGCATGAGCCACCACACCCAGACTAAGCTGCATGGCTATTTTCTTTTTTTTTTTTGAGACGAAGCTCGCTCTGCTGCCCAGGCTGGATTGCAGTGGCGTGATCTCTGCTCACTGCAAGCTCCGCCTCCTGGGTTCACGCCATTCTCCTGCCTCAGCCTCCCAAGTAGCTGGGACTACAGGTGACCGCCACCAAACCTGGCTAATTTTTTTGTATTTTTAGTAGAGACGGGTTTTCACCATGTTAGCCAGGTAGTCTCGATCTCCTGACCTGGTGATCCACCTGCCTCGGCCTCCCTAACAGCACATAGTAAGATGCAAGGAGATAGAAATGATTTAGAGACAAAATTTATAATTAAAAAAAATAAAGCAGAGTAGAAAGATTTGGAAAATTTGCAGCCTGGCCATGTAAAGAATCTAAAGGCATCTTTAGGAGGGCCAACCAAGGGTATGGCCAAATGACCATTTGCTACGAAGATTGGTACTGATGGAAAGGAGCCAGGTGCTAGTCACGAAGACAGTGGGAGAAAGACTGGGAAGGCATTTGAGAAATCTTTGAGACTGTCTCTCCAATCTAGGACCTTTAGGACCAGGCATCAAGAGGGCACCCACAGCACCTCAGCATTTGCTGCCCTGCACCACATTCCAGTGCACCGGTCCTCAGTCACTCCAGCCACTGTTCAGATGGGCCCAGCAGTAAGCCTTGATGGTGTCCATATTCTGCAGATGGCAAGGTGGTTACATAGTTTCTAATTCTTCAGATGGCAAGGTGACTACATAGGTTCACCTCAAGCAGTAAGTACTGTACCAGATGGCAAAAGCAGTAAGCCTTGATGATGTCCACATTCTACAGATGACAAGGTGGCTATGTAGATTCTAATTCTTCAGATGGCAAGGTGGCTACATAGATTTAGCTTCCCCCTGGGCCCTACTGACATGAGGGGTAGAAAGTGGAGCACTGACTTGTACTATCTTGTTTGGTCTCATTGATGCCAGGTGGGGATGGAGGCTTAGCTTGTCACTGTAGCCCTTTGTCATTATCTTGGCAAGGGAATCAAAACACTGCCTGCTTCCACCAGGTGAGATACAGAAGATTAGTTCCAGGATCAACCCATTAACACTATTCCAAGAGGTCAGCTGGAACACCTTCTGCTTCTTGATAAGTAGGGATAGAAGATCAGCTCCGTGCTTGGGTTGCCAATATCACTCAGCAAGGGAACTTGGAGCATTGCCTTCTTCTACCAGGAAGGGAATGGAGGATTAGCGGGGGAATCAGAGCACCGCCACCTGCTTCCACAGGGCAGGGGAGTGGGTGGGTTCTATTAGGCTACTCTTTTTCTGGTCCTTTGGCTAGAGGAAAAGGCTATTTAGGGCCTTTGTTTTCTGTCTTTTGGAGGCTTATGTAGCGCTCTATGATATTTAGGAGGCAGTAAGAAAACCCATGGAACTCATCATATTGCTGAAGACGCAAGGTCCCTGGGCAGACTGCCATCTTTCTACCTGTGAGTTTGTTTTGTTTTGTTTTTTGAGACAAGGTCTGGCTCTGTCACCCAGACTTGAGTGCAGCGATGTGATCTTGGCTCACTGCAACCTCAGCCTCCTGGGCTCAAGCCATCCTCCCACCTCAGCCTCCTGAGTAGCTGAGACTACAGGCAGGCATCACCATGCCAGTCTTAATTTTTGTATTTTTTGGTAGAGACTGGGTTCCGCCATGTTTCCCAGGCTGGCCTTGTCCTCCCAAAGTGCTGCGATTACAGGTCTGAGCCACTGCGCCCAACCTCTGCCTTTTGGAGTCTTTCTATGCGTGTCTGCTGTGTTATATCTAGGGTATTTTTTTTTTTTTTTTTTTTTTTTGAGACGGGGTCTCGCTCTGTCGCCCAGGCTGGAGTACAGTGGCATGATCTCGGCTCACTGCAACCTCTGCCTTCCGGGTTCCAGCGATTCTCCTGCCTCAGCCTCCCGAGCAGCTGGGATTACAGACGTGTGCCACCACGCCCAGCTACTTTTTGTATTTTTAGTAGAGACAGGGTTTCATCATCTTGGACAGACTGGTCTTGAACTCCTGACCTCACAATCCACCCACCTGGGCCTCCCAAAGTGCTGGGATTACAGGCATGAGCCACCGTGCCTGATCTTTTTTGTATTTTTAGTAGAGATTGGGTTTCACCATATTGGCCAGGGTGGTCTCGAACTCCTGACCTCAGGTGATCCTCCTGCCTCAGCCTCCCAAAGTGGTGGGATTACAGGCGTGAGCCACCACACCTAGTCTTTTTTTTTTTTTGAGACAGAGTCTCGCTCTGTTGCCCAGGCTGGTGGCGCGATCTTGGCTCACTGCAACCTCCACCTCCCAGGTTCAAGCAATTTTCCTGCCTCAGCCTCCCAAGTAGCTGGGATTACAGGCGCACACCACAACACCTGGCTAATTTTTTGTATTTTTAGTAGAGACGGGGTTTCACCATGTTGGCCAGGCTAGTTTTGAACTCGTGACTTCGTGATCTGCCCACCTCGGCCTCCCAAAGTGCAGGGATTACAGGCGTGAGCCACCGTGCCCGGCCTGCCTTACATATTTTTGTTTGAACTTACAATTTTGATTTTAAAACATGCTGTGGAAAACCACCCCCAACTGTGAGTTAGTACATCCACATCCATACTTTCAATGGTGATCTACTGCTCTATCATAATTTATCTTTGCATTGCTTTCAATTGTTTGTTGTTATGAACTCATTTGCAAGGTATATGTGATGGTTAATTTTATGTGTTAATTTGGTTAGACCACAGGGTTCAGATAGTTGGTCAGCATTACTCTGGATGTTTATGTGAAGGTGTTTTTGGATAAAATTAACATTTAAATTGGTGAACGTTGAATAGAAAAGATTAACAAAGACTGACCTCTCCTGAGCAAGAGAGCATTCTGCCAGTGGACTGCATTGTGACTCAGACTGCAACTCTTCCCTGCTGGCCTACTCTGCAGATTTTTGGACCAAGGAAGCCTTCACATTTATGTAAGCCTTATTCTCTGACAACTGACTAATGTATAGAATCACTTGACAATTATTTTATTGGGATTATTTTAACTGTAAGATTGCTAAAGAATATTCTCATTTTGAAGTATGATACAAAGAGGCTTCTAGAAAGTTTATACAACTTAGTACAATTTGATAGAAGTAAACATTTTTTCCTACATCTACATCAAGCCTGAATATTTCCTAGTATTTAAATTAAGCTTTTCATGTAACTTTTAAAATGATTTCCAGTCTTAGATGTCATAATGGTATATTATGTGATATTTTAAATATCTTCATTTATTTTATTTTTTGCAATATACTTTTGACTGGAAATATGGTTTGGATCTGTGTCCCCACCAAATCTCCTGTTGAATTGTAACCCTAAATGTTGGAAGTGGGGCCTATTGGGAGGTGATTGGATCATGGTGAGGGAAGAAAGAGAGACCCTCTCATATTGTTTTATACTCAGTACCTGTTTTAAGAAAAAAACAAGGAAGTGAAACCAAAGGCAGGCAGCCCAGCACCAGGCACCAGACCCAAAACCAGACCTGAAATCAGGCCCAAAACCAGACCTGAAACTCATGACTTAGCAACCGATGTTATCCATAGATTCCAGACATTGTATGGAAGAACATTTTGAAACTCCCTGCTCTGTTCTGTTTCACTCTGACTACTAGTGCATGAAGCCCCTGTCACATACCCCCTAGATTGCTCAATCAATCACGACCCTTTCATGTGAAATCTTTAGTGTTGTGGACCCTTAAAAGGGACAGAAATTGTGCACTCGGGGAGCTCAGATTTTAAGACGGTAGCTTGCCGATGCTCCCAGCTGAATAAAGCCCTTCCTTCTACAACTCGGTGTCTGAGGGGTTTTGTCTGCGGCTCGTCCTGCTACAATGGGTTGGGTTTTTCATGAATGGTTTAGCAACTGACCCCCATACTGTTCTTGTGATAGCGAGTTCTCATGAGATCTGATCATTTAAAAGTGTGTGGCACCTGCCCTTCTCTCTCTCTTTCTCCTATTCCAGCCATGTGAAGTGCTTGCTCCCTGTTTGCCTTCTGCCATGATTGGAAGGTTCCTGAGGTCTCCCCAGAGGCTGAGCAGATGCCAGCATCATGCTTCCTGTATAGCCTGTGGAACCATGAGCTAATTAAACCTTTCTTTAAAATTATCCAGTCTCAGGGATTTCTTTATAACAATGTGAGAACAGACTAATACAATTGGGTTGTTTCCTAATTGTTGAGTTTTAAAAATTTTTTTCTGTGGTAAGGACATTTAACATGAAATCTACTCTTAGCAATTTGTGTACAATACATTGTTGTTGAACGTAGGTATTATGTTATATAGCAAATCTTTAGGGCTTATTCATCTTGCTTCACTGACACTTTATGCTTGTTGATTAGTAACTCCCCCGTGTTCCCCACCCCGTTGACCCTGGCAACCACCATTCAGCTCTTTGTTTCTATGAATTTGACTATTTTAGATACATCATAGATACATCATATAAAAGAAATCATGCAATATTTGCCTTTCTGTGATTAGCTTATTTCACATACAATGCATCATAATGGCCTCATAATTCATCCGTTTGCCTCATATTGCAGAATTTCCTCTTTTTTTGTTTTTTTTTAAAACAGGGTCTCACTCTTTCCCAGGCTGACGTGCAGTGACGTGATCATAACTCACTGCAGTCTCGAGCTCCTGAGCTTAAGCGATTCTCCCGCCTCTGCCTTCCAAAGTGCTGGGGTTACAAGCATGAGCCACCGCAACAAGGGGCAATAGACTGTTCGAACAGTTTCTTTTACCTACTTCTGGATTTATTTTTGACATTTGAAGAGCCAACTTGCTTACATTTTTCACTGCTGAGAGACACGCTAAGATTTTTCCTTTTTTGTTGTTTTTGTTTTTTAAAATTTATCTTTCTATCCACATCTACATGTGCAGGTTTGTTACATAAATATGTTGCGAACTGGTGGGGTTTGGGCTTCTGGTGTACCCATCACCCAAATAATTTCTCTTTTATTGTTTACTTTTAAACACTTTTTATTTTATTATTAGTATTTTAATTTTCTAGTCTTCGAATTAACTTTCTCATTCTGATTCGTAATTCACATTGACCTCCATCTTCGCTTCCTTCCTCACACTGGCTGGGAACGTTCCGACTTTCCCTAAGGCCGTGGGTGAGCAGGCTTCTGGGAAATGGAGTCGCACGTTCTTGGGCTCAGCGCGCATGCTCATGGAACAGCGCCCTGAGGCTCCTTCGGCGCAGGTGCAAATGGCGTAGGCGTTCTTTCTGGGAAGATTCTTCGGCTTCAAGTGGAAGACATACTCCGAACCCCCAAGTCTATCCGCCGCTCAGGTCCGGCTCGGATTGGGAGCGGCGGCGAGCCGAGGGGGAATGGGAAGTGCTGCGCGGCTTGGGCAGCGGGTGGCAAGGCGGCCAGGAGGCGGTGGGCGCCCGACAGTGGGAACACCAGCGCCTGCGCGTAAACCCGGGAGGGACGGCGGGGTGGGGGCGGCACGGTCGAGGGAGGGGTCGGAGCTCGGGTCTGGGGAACGCGGGGGCGAGGGAACCCGGGGATGCGGGTGCGGGAGGCCGCGGAGTCCGAGTGTCCGACTCCTGGCAGAGCGGGCGGTGTGGACCAGGCGGCCGCGGGAGGGGTCGAGGAGAGCCTTCGTGCCGGGCGGCACCGAGTGTGAAAGAATTGTCCAGTGAGAGATGAGTGAAATAATCTCTGTCA
This sequence comes from Hylobates moloch, assembly GCF_009828535.3. Lineage (NCBI taxonomy): Eukaryota > Metazoa > Chordata > Mammalia > Primates > Hylobatidae > Hylobates > Hylobates moloch. The sequence goes on from NW_026652520.1 coordinate 40,829, forward strand.
AGTGAGAGAGATGAGTGAAATCACCTCTGTCAAGTGAGA
>NW_026652521.1:0-40866 GCF_009828535.3 Hylobates moloch
TTACACAAATGCCCTATCATACAGTCAATTCTTTTGTTTTAAATTCACTTTTCTGGTGTGAAATGAGTTCAAGTGTGCATTTTCTTTACCCTCCAAGGTTTAGGTGGAAAACATAAACATGCTTCAGTGGAAACAGGGAGAGGAAATTGTCAATGATATTTAACACTTTATAAATATAACCTTCAAAACTGAAAAGAAAAGGTGAAATAAAATTCACAGCACAGGGAACCAGAGTGGCTGGTTCAGGAATAGAAAAACTCTGAGAAAATGGGGTGAACCCAACAGAGACAATGAATAAAGTGATGGTGAAGATTAGCAGACAAGGGGTTTCAGAGGATGCATTAGGTTGGGTGGAGACAAAACAGAGCTTGGTCCTAATCCCCTAACACACAGTTTACTGGGGTGGAATTCCCACCAGAGTACACGCTTCTTTCTATCTTTGAATCAGCAAGAAAATTAACATTCTGAAAACATCAACTTCCTTGGGTTCAAAAGAATAGTCCTATATAGCCCAAGATCCAGCATTTTCTTTAAGTTTTATTGAGAAGAAATAATTTTTTTAATGCTGTAGGAAAAGCATACTAGGGAAGGTGAAATAAACTCAAGACATGATAAACAGGAGATGGAGATATTCTGAGAGCTGTTCTTTCAAAGAGCAGGAAATGCACAGAGAATGACTTCAAGGGAGTTGTTTTTTTAAAAAGGAAATTGAGTGAGCGGTAGTGAGAAACATAAGAATTAGGTCTGGCAGAGGTAAAGCATGGTTTACACCCTCATCTTCTCAACATCATGCAAATCTATTAAAAATATTTCTGTGCAGTTTGGCTAGAGATTAGACTCTCAGAAATTGCTCATCCCCAACAACATACCTTCCACTCAACTAGAAACAATTTATCCTTATCTCTCCTTAGATCCTGGATATCCTTCAGTGAACTGCTATTTTAACTTAAAAACAAAAACTAATAATAATAATAATAATAAAATAATGATAGCAAAAATCTCTATAACATCTCTACCATTTTAAGGCTTCACTTGCTCCATCCTTTAGAAGTTACTGTCTATATAATTCATTGTAACATAAAATAAATCCCTTGCTCAATGCTATCTCCTCTATTGTGACCAGAGTCCAGATCTTGGCAGGTGTTACTATAATGTAACTGTACATTATTCTTATAAAGCAACATGCACTGAATTATTTCCAACCTGTACCTGATGAGCTATAATACACGAGGACAAAATATGAGAATATGTATTTAGGAAGAGTACCATAGAATACTTTCAGAATGTATGAAAACGAATGATCTCTCCTAAATCTGGCTGCACAGATAATCAACAAAGTAATTATCAAAATATCCAAATTAGTAACAGAGGCCCTTCTCTTTTGGAGAACAAAAATCTCAATACAGAAAGAAACCCTACGCAACCCTAAGCCATATGAACAGGTCTGAGTTTTTGGTATACAGCCACTGGTGAGTTAATGTCATAAAATCTGGGCTATTTAAGTTTCATCAAAAAATTAAGTTCTAACTTAAAACAAGTGAAATAATAACAAGCCATTACTATTCAATGTCTAAACACTTTACAAACACAGTATGAATTACCTGAAAAAAGGCAAGGCAAACAAGAACAGAAGTTTTTCAATAAATGAGAAAACATTTGCAAATAAAATTTAAGATACAGAATAGGATGGGATTTGACATAAATTTTAGGGAGCAGAAACAAAGAAATTTAAGACAGGTAGCAAAGGACTGCACTATTATAGTCATTGAAAGGGAAATTTACTGAGCAGCTCCCTTGCTGCGATCTACTGAAAGTCAGCCCTTGACACAAAGGTTTAAAATTTAAAAAAGAAAAGAAAAGAAAGGGAAATTTAATTTATTAATAAGCAGCAACTTTAAGCTAAAGGAAGATAAATTGAATAATTTAGGCTAAAAAAAAAAAGAGAAAAGAACCAACTAGGAATTAGAAATTAGACAACTAACAATTAGACTGAGTCAGGAATGAGAGAACACAGACATAGTTTTGCTTTTCAGTTATATCAATGAAAAGTGAGAATATAAAGGTATATAGAAGATAGTTTTAAATGAAAAATAACAATAGGAACAAAGAGACCGGTAGGAGATATTAACAGGTTTATTAGTACAGTGATGCCATGGTTGCCATTCAAGATAGCAGTAACATGGAAGAATGTACCTCATTTGACTACAGGAAACCAGGCTCTCTGGTTTTTGTGTAGCTCAGATTGTTATTCCTCAATATCCTATAAGGGATGAATTTAATACTTACTAAAAGCATTATTGTCCCAGGACTACTCTCACCTACATACAATCACACTCTAGAAAAGGGGTTGGCATATAACTGCAAGGCAATGGCCCTTGAGCTAAGAACGTTTTTTAAGTTTTTAAAGGGAAAAAGCTGGATGAGGCAGTACAGAAGAGGAAAGAGGAAACGAGAGGAGAGAGAAAGAGGAAGAGGAGAAAGAGAAGGAATAAGGAAAAGAAAGAAGATGAGGGGCAGCTGCAACCACGACCATATGAGGCCTGCCAAGCCTCAAACATTTACTATCTGGTCATTTACAAAAAAGTCTGTTGACTTCCGCTCTTGAAGATCTCATTCTGCCTCATTCCTTTAACATCATCTAAAGTTGATGCCTTTCAAATGGATACTTCTAGTTCTGACCTCAACCATATACTTACACATATTCAATCTCCTAGTCAAAAACAGACTCAATTCTAAGAGTTATCTCCAACTTCTGGTGTTCAAAATTAAATCTGTGATAACTCCCTTAAATGTCTCCTCTCTAATTTTTCTCTGTCTCAGTAAATGATAACCTAATTTATCCAGCTGCTTGAGACAAATTATTGGGGTCACACTTGATTCTCCTTTCTCTCATATCCAATCTGACAGCAAATGCTCTTGGCTCCATTTTCAAAATATTTGTACAAACCTACCACTTCTCAGTACCTCTGGCACCTCCAACACAGTCTCAGCCACTATCCTCTCTCCTCTGAAGCACATAATGGTACCCTATCCCTACTCATGCCACTCACAACCACCCACCACAGTATATACACTGCATAGATGTCAGAGAGCTCCTTTTAAACTGTAAATCAAATCTGATGACTTAAGCTGATTTACATTTACTCAAAACAGTTTCTCATAGCACCAGAAGTAAAATTAATGTATCTACCACAGCTCGTATTACTTCTCATGACATTGTCTCCTACCAGTCTCCACCATGCCCGCTAGCTTCCAACCACAGTGATTTCCCTGACACTGTTCAAACATTCTAAGAACACACCTGTCTAAGAGGTTTGGTATCTGATGTTCTCTCTGCCTGGACTACACTGAATCCACACAGCTCATACTTCCATATTATTAAAGCCTCATTTCTAATGTGGGAACTCCTAAAAAAGGTTTTCTCTAACCCACTCGCCAAACAGACTATACCGTCATTCTTTGTCCTCCTTTCCTGTGTGAATTCTCTTCACAGCACTTACCATGACCCAACAGTGTGTACCTATATACACACACATATGCACATGGGTGTGTACATATATACACACACACAGACATGTACACACACACCTGCATTTTTTGTCCTTTATTATAATGCACACCCTAGGATACCAGGGACATTATTCTGTTAATTACCTAAAACATAACAGACATAGTGAGTGCTCATCATATGTTGTTAAATGAATATATGGAAGGATTGCATGAATACCTGTCAGCTAACAAAAGGTGTCCAAGACAACAGAAGGCAGGCAAACAATTTTAAAAGATAAAGACAAACTAACCAAGAAAACATATCTAAAATGAAGCCAATTGGTTTGGATTATAGGTATAAGTAAAATACTTTAAAATGTAAAAAAAAAACAAAAAACAAAAAGTTTTTTTTTTGTTTTTTTTTTTTTTTTTTTTTTTTTGAGACTGAGTCTCACTCTGTCGCCAGGCTGGAGTACAGTGGTGCAATCTCAGCTCACTGCAACCTCTGCCTCCCAGGTTCACATGGTTCTCCTGTCTCAGCCTCCCGAGTAGCTAGGACTACAGGCACGTACCACCACACCCAGCTAATTTTTCATATTTTTAGTAGAGACGGGGTTTCGCCATGTTGGCCAGAATGGTCTCGATCTCTTGACCTCAAGATCCGCCTGCCTTCCTCAGCCTCCCAAGGTGCTGGGATTACAGGCGTGAGCCACCGCACCCAGCCAAGAAAAGCATTTATGAGTGAGAATAACATATGGAGGAGTGATTAAGGTAACAGGGATGTAGGCCAATTGTTTTTGATCATTTCCAAAGGTCTGGGGCTAAAAATAGATATTTGTGAAAAATATTCCAAAGGTGACAAATCCTAAACCAATTACCTAAGTTCTAATTTCCTCTGGCTTTCATCTGCCTTGAAATCACTAACTCACCTGGGTGGCACTGGCTTGGGAATCCTTTCTCTAATATCCAGGGCTCTTCTCCTTGCTCGATCTTAAAGATCACTTCTGGTTTAGTAATGCAATACCCTGTTAAGAGAAAATACCACAGGACTGGAGCTAACTAGCTTGGTTTCAGGGGCTTTGAATACATGATGGGGAAGAAAGGCAGAGCTTCACCAGCTACTCAAAGAAGGTGCACAAATGAACCAATCCCTGAGGAGGGAAGAACACCTTTATGGTGGCCAAATGGGATCAGTCATCTCAGAGCCTTCAATCTCAAGCTTTACATCAGAAAACTACAGGGCATCAACTAGTAAATGCATGCAATTGATAGCCATGGGGGAAAAAAACTCCTTACCTACTGAGACAAGATTGCTATAATTTTCCAGGATCACATCTCTGTATAGTATCTTCTGAGCAGGGTCCAGCAGATACCACTCTTCCTGAGTGAAGTCCACACATACATCCTTGAATGACACTTGTTCCTGTAATAGTATACTCTGTTTTACATGAAATGGTCAGAACTAGATGATATAGAAAAAATTTAAGAGAACTAATCTCTTTAGAGTTTACTAAAAAATGACAAGTTACCTCCCTCTGTGCTATACTATATAGAATACAAAATACCTTGTATAAATTGAGTTTCTACTAAGGGTCTGGAATTGTGCTAGCTGCTGCAAATCCCACTGGTGAAAACAGACAAACATGGTCCCTGTTCCCAGAGTGCTTATGACCTGATAAGGAGATACACAGAATAACATTTATTAAGTTGCACACTGCAGGAACTAGCAGTGTGTACTAGGGAGATTGAAGTTACAGAGGAAATATTAGTGGTTTCATATTATCTTTTACATTACCAAGTTAACTGTCATCAAGGAAGTAAAACTTTGCTGTTAAAATAATGGGATTGAAATGAATACGAAAGGAATATGACCAAGCTCAGCACATATTGATTCAAGTGACTGCCCCGCAGTCTACATGCCCATCAGAGAAAAGGATGAATCCTCTCCGTTCAATGAGATCATCTTCTGGAGCTTCCACCAATGTTTCCAATGTTTCTGTTTTTAAACACAATATTTGGTATCTAGTAAAAAAATTTCATGGTATGTGAAGAGATAGGGACAATGAAAAAAAAAAAAGCAAATTCACAGGTGACCAAGATAGTAGAATTAACAAACAAGAACTTCAAAATGAATTATAATTAATATGTTCAACAAAACAGAAGAAAATATTAACAAAATAAATGAGAAAATGAGAGAAGTTCAACACATACATGGTATGTGTGTTATATAGAAAAAGGTTAATACAGCAAGCCTGAGACTACTAACCTCTGAAAGGTCTGCTACAAAAGATCACCGCTGATGGGCATTTGGGAACTTGGATTTCAGAAAGGTTCTGACCTTAACCTTCTCTGATAAGAATGGCTCACTGAGCCTAAGCTGTTTGTATAAGTAATATGGTTTATACTCAGTATGTGCATTGCTTCTGGGAGTCTAGAATTTTGGTACATAATAGGCAGAAAGTGCCTATGTGACCAGCCTCTAATAAAAATTCTGGGCACCAAATGTCTAGTGAGTTTCCTTGGTACACATTTTATGTGCGTTGTCACATGTCATTGCTAGAGAAGTGTGTTCTGTGAGACTCCATTGAGGGAAAACTCTAGGAATTTCGCTGATTTTGCTTTGTATCCTTTCACTATAATAAATCATGGCCATAAGTATGACTATGGGTCTACAAGAAACAATACATCAGTAACAACTGGCACATCTAGCACCCCAATTTTGGTTTCTAATGCCATGCTCCAATATATGCTGAGTCATCCTAGGGAATCATTAATAATCTGGGGGTGGTCTCAGACACCTCTAATACATGTATACACACACACACATGTGCACACACACACATACATAAAATGGACATTCTAGAGCTGAAAAGTACAATATCTGAAATTAAGAGCTTACTGGATGGGTTCAAAATCATATTAAAGAAGACAAAATCTGAAACATTTATGCATTTAACAAAAGACTATCAAAATACATAAGGCAAAAACTGATAGAAGTAAAAGGAGAACTTGGAAATATACACCATAATTGGAGACTTAACACCACTCTAAGTACTGATGGATCAAGCAGGCAGAAAATCAGTAAGTACATATAAGACCCAAAATAGTACTATCAACCAACTTGATCTAAGTGACATTTATACAATACTTCATCCCAAACAATAAAATATACAATCTATCATTCTGTTCGTGTTCACATGTAACATTCGCCAACACAGAACATATTTTGGGCCATAAAACACACCTTAACAAACAATGCAATAGCTATCATAAAAAAAGCATGTTCTCAGACTACAATGGAATTAAATAGAAACCAATAAGCAAGACATGGCTGAAAAATCCTCCAAATACCTGAAAGCTAAACAACATATAAATACCTATAGATCAAAGAGGAAGTCTCCAAAGAAATTTCTAAATGTTTTAAATGAAAATACTACTTATCAAAATTTATGGGATGCAGAGACAGTAGTTCACAGAGAAATTTATAGCATCAAATTCATGTTTTGCTCTGCAAAAGATGCTTTTACAAAAACGAAAAAACAAACCACAGACTGAGAAAAAATATTTGCAAACACCTAAAAAAGTGTTAGAACCAAAATATGCAAAAGAACCCTCAAAACTCAATAATAAGAACACAAATTATGCAACTTGAAAAATAGGCAAAAGATCTGAATAGACACATCACCAAAGACAGACCAATAGCAAATACACATATGAACAGTGCTCACCATCATGTGTCATTACAGAAACAAAAATGAGATACCATAACATTTATTAAAATGGTTAAATCCAAAACAATGACAATATCAATTTTAGGTTCAGATACAGAATAATAGGAATTTTGATTCACAATTGGTGGGAATGCAAAATGATACAGCACCTGTGGAAGACAGCTTGGCAATTTCTTACAAAGAATTAAATAAAATACAAAGAATTTAACTTAAACAATTTAAATTAGCTGGGTGTAGTGGTACACACCTGTAATCCCAGCTACTTGGGAGGCTGAGGAAGGAGAATCACCCAAACCGGAAGACAGAGGTTGCAGTGATCTGAGACTCCGTCTCAAAAAAAAAAAAAAAAAAAAGAAAGAAAACCAGTGCTCCTTTGAAAACCAGCTGCTTCTAGGGCTGGGGCAAAGCACATATATACTGAGCCTGAAATCACTTCTGGTACCAGAAAATGAGAAAGTACTCAAACGAAAACACAATAATGGGCTATGTCAAAGGGACACAGGAATCAATTGAAAACACAGCCTCATGGTCAAGCTGAAGGAGTTGGAGCAACAAAATGAACAAGGTAGTGTTGGATTATAACCAAAGTATAAAATAACTAGCAATGAGTTCATACTAATATAAATAAATGATTAAATAAACACAAAAGAACAGATAAATCTCCTGCACAGAATTCCTAATAATTTATATGGATACTCTGCCATCAAGGAGGTGTAGCATAACTCTCCACTTCATTCCAAAGAATACAGTTGAAAACAAAGGACAAAGGAGCAACTTTACAGTGGAGAAACATGGCCACACTACCTCCACCAGGTAATCAACAGTGATAAATCATGCTCATAGCATTTTCCCTTGATATGATGTGAATGAATGACACTACCTCTGTGGTCTTCCTCTAAGAAACCCTAACCTCAGTCTAATCATGAGGAAGACAGTAGACAAATATCAACTGAGGGACATTCTACAAAACACCTGACTTGAACCCCTCAAAATTGTCAAGGTTATCAAAAACAAGGAAAGTCTGAGAAACTGTCACAGCCAAGAAGAGCCTAAGGAGACATGATGACTAAGTAGAATGTGGGCATCCTGGAACAGAAAAATTACATTAGGGAAAAATTAAGAAAATCCCAATAAAGTGGTCATTACTTAATAACATATCAGTATTGTTTCATTAATTGTGACAAATGTACTACATTAATATAAGATGTTAATGAAACTGTGTCTATGGGATGTATATGGAAACTCTTTGTACTGTCTTCACAACTTTCCCATAAGTCTAAAACTCTTCTAAAGCAAAAAGTTTATATAATAAGAAAGAAACATGTAAGAGGACAAGATTAACAAAGTGGAATGATGTCAGCAAAATGGAGAAGTAGGCGGCACCAAGCTCAGGTCCCCTCGGAGACATCAAAAAACAAGCAGAAACTGTCAGAATAAACTTTGTCAGAATTGTGAAAAGGTCAAAGGCTGACTGCAACCAAGTACATGCCAAATCAGAAAGAAAAAAAAAAAAAAGGCAACTTCAAAATGGTAGGAAAGCTTTGTGGCACTTCTACTTGCCTTTACCCCAACCCTCCTTGCTTTGGTAACAGCTACTTGAGATGGTAGCCCGCGTTCCAAGTGTGGGTCCCTGGTCCTTGATTCTAGAGGGACCAGAGCAGACCTTACTTACAAAGAATTGTTTATCTGTTCCAACTATGTGGGAAATACCTGAAGGAGTGATGCAATATGCTTGTCTCTGTTTCACCTAACTCAGAACTCATTTAGGATAGAAAAAAATAGTCCTTGCTCAAAAACACTGTAAGGGGAACAAAATATCTGCAGTCGTCTGCAGCAGAGGATAATGGTTGAGACATATAGTACACCACTTAAGGCCTGAGAAGAAAACCTGGAGAGGGTTTCTTTGAGAAATTTGGGCTTTCAAAACACCCCATATATACTGAGAAAATTAGAAATCCAGACACATACCCAAGGCAGAATGTATACTCACAAGCCTTAAGAAGGCTACAGGCTTTCACCTCCAGCTATTCTCGAGGTTCAGTGCAATCAGGACACCAAGGCTAAAGCAAGGTTGTAAACAGCCTGGCTAAATGTTAGAGTACCCCAGCGCAGAGTCAATGTGCAAAGACTGAGAGATGTTTATTTGTTGTCTTTAGCACAAGGGATTCAAAGAAATCTCTGTAAAAACATTAGCTGAAAGCAAGCTAAGGAACAGAGACTTCAGTGACACACATAGAACAAGGAAACCAGACTATAAAAATAGCATGCGGCTAAGCATGGTGGCTCATGCCTTTAATCCCAGCACTTTGGGAGGTCAAGAGGTAAAGACCATCCTGGCCAACATGGTGAAACCCCATCTCTACTAAAAAAAGAAATACAAAAATTAGCTGGGCGTGGTGGTGCATGCCTGTAGTCCCAGCTACAAGGGAGGCTGATGTAGGAGAATTGCTTGAACCCGGGAGGCTGAGGTTGCAGTGAGCTGAGATTGCACCGCTGCACTCCAGCCTGGCGACACAGCAAGACTCTGTCTCAAAAAAAAAAAAAAAAAAAAAGAAAAAAGAAAAACAGCAAACCTTGGGGAAGGGTAAAAATCTGATTTCCAGACTTACCATATTAAAATATTCAAATGTCCAATTTCCAACAAAAAAGTAGAAGGTATTCAAAGACACAAGAATACAGAGCCTACTCAAGGAAAACAAATTCCTTCCTTAAGGAAGCCCAGATATTGGACTTACTAAACAAAGATTTTAAATAAATTACCTTAAATGTCATCAAAAATGACAAATAACTAAAAGAAATGAGGCCAACAATGTCTGAACTGAGTTGGAAACTGTAAAAAGAAACCAAGTAGAAAATCTAAAGCTGAAAAGTAAAACGACCGAAATTTAAAAATCCACTAGAGGTTTTAACAACCCATTTGAGCAGACAGCTGAAAGAATCATGAATTGGAGGATATAAAAATTGAAGTAATCTGGTATGAGGAGCAGAACAGAAAAAAAAAAAAATAAAGAAATGTGAATAGAGCCTAAGGGACCTGTGGGACACCTTTGAGTGGACTATCATACAATTACAGGAGTCCCAGAAGGAAAAAAGAGAGAGAAATGGGGAGAAAGATTACTCAAAGAAATAAGGGCTAAAAACTGCCCAAATTCTATCAATAACACAAATCTTACATCCACAAAGCTCAACAAACTCCAAGTAAGAAAAATTCAAAGAGATCCACTGAGGTACATTATTATCAAACTATCAAAAGCCAAGTAACAACCACAGAGGTCAGACACCACAGAGACCAGAAGGCAGTGGGACAGCATCTTTAAAGTGTTGAGGGGAAAAAACAAAAATAAAAATCCTGCCAGCCAGGAATTGTAAACCTGGCAAATTGATCCTTCAAAAATGAAAGAAAAAGTAAAACATTCCAGATAAAAGCCAAGAGAACTCATTATCATAAACCCTGCCCTACAGAAAATACTAAATGGAAGGTTGAAATGAAAAGATCTTCATAACTCAAAGCTGTATGAATAAAGAGCTCTAGTAAAAAAAAAAAATGTAAGTACAAAAGCCAGCATTTTGTAGTTTGTAACTCCAATTTGTAGTTTGTAACTCCAATCTTTATTTCCTAAAAGAGTTTAGGAAAATGCATACACAATAATTATAAATCTATGTTATTCAGCACACAATGTATAAGGATATAATCTGTAGCAACAACAACATAGGGAGAAGGCAGCTGTATAGGAGCAGAGTTTTTGTATGATACTGAGACAAAACTGGTATTTAAACTAGATTGTTATAAATGTGGAATGTTCATTGTTAATCTCCGTGGTAAACACCAACAAAATATCTTAAAATATACCGGAAAGGAAATGAGAAGTAAATCAAAATATGCTACAAAAAATCAGCTAAATAGAGCAGTGAAAGAAATGAACAAAAAATTAGCAAGAAAAAAATAGCAACTGGCAGAAGTCAGTCCTTCCTTGCTAGAAACTTTAACTCTTTTCTTCCTTTCCTTTACCCTTCCCTTCCCTCTCCCCTTCCCTTTCACTCCCCTTCTCCTTCCCTCCCCCCTTCCTTCTTCCCTTCCCCTTCCTTCTTTCTTCCCCTCCCCTTTTCCTTCCCCCTTTCCCCTTTCCTTCCTTCTCCTTCCCTCCTTCTCTCTCTTTCTTGTTTTTTTTGGAGATGGGGTCTCACTCTGTGGCTCAGGCTGGAGTTCAATGGCTCCAACTAGGCTCACTGCAACCTCTGCCTCCCGGGGGGGCTGGCTCAAGCGATCCTTCCACCTGAACTTCCTGAGGAGCTGGGACTCCAGGCGCGTGCCACCACACTGGGCTAATTTTTGTATTTTTTGTAGAGACGGATTTGCCATGTCAGGCTGGTCTCGAACTCCTGGACTCAAGCGATTCACCTGCCTTAGCCTTCCAAAGTGCTGGGATTATGGGCAAGAGCCACCATGCCCGGCCAACTTTAATTTGAAATAGGTTAAATTCTTCCAACAAAAAGGCAGAGATTGGCAGAATGGATTAAAAAAAAAAAAAGCTCACGCAAAAAATTAAGTCACATTCACAGAGTTCAGTGGATCTTAAGAATAAACCAAAGCTGAGGCCGCTGGGAACCAAGGCGGCGGCGGAGACGGGGATCTCGCGGCTGCGGCGAAGGTGGCCGCAGTGGAGCCACGGGGCGGGCTCGGCTTGGTGTGACGGCGGCTGCGGCAGCAGTGGCGGCCACGACCAGGTCGGCGTCCTCGGCTGGCCGAGCATGGTGGCAGCCTGCACCCTTGGCTCCCTCGTCTGGTGCAGCCAGCAGAGCTGCCAGCCTTGGGCGCCCATGGCCCTCCGTGTGAGGGCGTGAGTGGCCTGCCCCAGCCTCACCTGCTGATGGAGGACTCAATGGCCCAGTGACCAGACACCACGCCACCAACTCCCTCCCACCAGTTGATGAGTGGTGGACCCAGCGACGAGTGGCCCTTGTATGGTTCATGGAATAATTTGAAGCGAGGAATAAGCGGCCCCCGTGGTCGCCTGTGACGGCTGGAGATAGAGGTCCCAGCACCCCAAGCCAACCCAGCGGACCCTCCCAGCCCTGCTCCAGCCAATGGGGCCAGTGGGGCTCCAAGCAGCCACCTAACCATCCAGACCCCACCCCACCCACGCGGCCATGGCGGGCCCTGAGGGCTTCCAGTACCGCGCTCTGTACCCGTTCTGCCGGGAGCGGCCGGGGGACCTGGAGCTGCTGCCCTGCGACGTGCTGGTAGTGAGCCGGGCGGCCTTGCAGGCACTGGGCGTGGCCGAGGGTGGTGAGCGCTGTCCACAGAGCGTGGGCTGGATGCCCGGCCTCAACAAGCGCACACGGCAGCGAGGTGACTTCCCTGACACCTACGTGGAGTTCCTGGGGCCCGTGGCCCTGGCCCGGCCCTCGCCCATGGGGCCCCCGCCCACTGCCCACCAGGCCCCGTGATGGGGCCCCTGAGCCAGGCCTCACACTCCCCGACTTGCCCGAGCAGTTCTCCCCACCTGATGTGGCTCCCCCTCTTCTGGTGAAGCTTGTGGAGGCCATTGAAAAGACAGGGCTGGACAGCGAATCTCACTACCGGCCGGAGCTGCCCACACCGCGTACAGACTGGTCCCTGAGCGACGTAGATCAGTGGGACGTGGCAGCCCTGGCTGACGGCATTAAGAGCTTCCTGCTGGTACTGCCCGCGCCACTCGTGACCCCCGAGGCCTCAGCCGAGGCGCGCCGGGACCTGCACTGGAGCCACCGATGCTGCCGCTGCACCGCGCACTCACGCTGCGCTTCCTGCTCCAGCACCTGGGCCGAGCGGCCCGCCGCGACCTGGCCCTGGGCGCCACCTTCTGGCCGCTGCTGCTGCTGCGCGCGCCGCCGCGGTCCTCGCCGCCGCCAGGGGGCGCTCCCGACGGGAGCGAGCCCAGCCCTGACTTCCCGGCGCTGCTGGTGGAGAAGCTGCTTCAGGAACACTTGGAAGAGCAGGAGGTTGCGCCCCCAGCGCTGCCGCCTAAACCCCCCAAGGCAAAGCCGGCCCCCACAGGCCTGGCCAATGGAGGAAGCCCACCCTCCCTGAAGGATGCTGAGTGGTACTGGGGGGATATTTCAGGGGAGGAGGTAAACGAGAAACTCCGGGACACTCCCAATGGCATCTTCCTAGTCCGAGATGCTTCTAGCAAGATCCAGGGCGAGTACACGCTGACCCTCAGGAAAGGCGGGAACAATAAGCTGATCCAGGTCTTCCACCGAGAGGGGCACTATGGCTTCTCAGAGCCACTCATCTTCTGCTCCATTGTGGACCTCATCAATCACTACCGCCACGAGTCGCTGGCCCAGTACAAGCCAAGCTGGACACACGGCTCCTCTACCCTGTGTCCAAATACCAGCAGGACCAGATTGTCAAGGAGGATAGCGTGGAGGCGGTGGGTGCCCAGCTCAAGGTCTATCACCAGCAGTACCAGGACAAGAGCCGCGAGTATGACCAGCTCTATGAAGAGTACACACGGACTTCGCAGGGCCTTTTGGGGAGTCCCAGGAGGAGCTGAGCTGCGCCCCCTCCTCCAGGAGCTGCAGATGACGCCTACCGCAATTGAGGCCTTCAATGAGACTATTAAGATCTTTGAAGAGCAGGGCCAGACTCAAGAGAAGTGCAGCAAGGAATACCTGGAGCGCTTCCGCGTGAGGGCAACGAGAAAGAGATGCAGAGGATCCTGCTGAACTCTGAGTGTCTCAAGTCCCGCATTGCCGAGATCCATGAGAGCCGCACGAAGCTGGAGCAGCAGCTGCGGACTCAGGCCTCGGACAACCAGGAGATCGACAAGCACATGAACAGCCTCAAGCCGGACCTCATGCAGCTGCCCAAGATCCGAGACCAGTACCTCGTGTGGCTCACCCAGAAAGGCAACCGGCAGAAGAAAATCAAGGAGTGGCTGGGGATTAAAAATGAGACTGAGGACCAGTACGCGCTGATGGAGGACGAGGACGACCTCCCGCACCACGAGGAACGCACTTGGTACGTCGGCAAGATCAACTGCACACAGGCAGAGGAGATGCTGAGCGGCAAGCGGGTGGCACCTTCCTCATCCGCGAGAGCAGCCGGCAGGGCTGCTACGCCTGTTCCGTGGTAGTGGACGGCGACACCAAGCACTGCGTCATCTACCGCACAGCCACCGGCTTCGGCTTCGCGGAGCCCTACAACCTGTACGGGTCGCTGAAGGAGCTGGTGCTGCACTACCAGCACGCCTCCCTAGTGCAGCACAATGATGCGCTCACCGTCACCCTGGCGCACCCAGTGTGCGCCCCGGGCCTGGCCCGCCGCCTGCCGCCCGCTGAGCGCCGAGGACCCGCCCCAAGCAGAGCCACCCCTGGGCCCATCTGCACCGGAGGCTGTGGCGGCGGGAGCCACGGACCAGACCAGCCACATCCAGGAGTTCTCATTTCTCCGGCTCTGGCTCTTGTCTGGGATTCTCTCACCCTCTTTCTCTTTCCTTCTCTCCTTCCCTCCCACATTCTCCAGATCTCCTTCTGTCTCCTTTTCTCTCTCTTTCTTGGCCCCCGTCTCTCTCCATGTTGGGGGTCCTGCCTCCCCCACCCCGTATCTCCGTGTCCCCCGGGCATTGCCCTCTCCATGGCTCTGGTCACCCTGACCCTCTGCCCTGCCCACCGCAGGTCCCCCGGGGTCCCGGAAGCCCCTTCTGGCTGCAACTGCCATGTTTACAGAGGGCCCCTGGGCTGCGCAGCCCCAGCCGGGGCACCCTGATTTTTAAGCCATAGACCTGGGGTCAGGGCAGGAAGGAACTTCACTCCGCTGCTTCTGAGAACCTCGGCCCTGACATTCGGGGCCGGGCGGGACCCGCCCCACAGACTCCAACTTCCCCTCCAAACCCCGAAGTGAAACCCGCCACCGGGTTACTCCCACAATGGGGCCGCTGCGAGAAGTTCACCCACCCCTGAAAAAATAAACTCGCAGGACAGGCACGGTGGCTCACGCCTGTAATCCCGGCACTTTGGGAGGCCAAGACGGGCGGATCTTTTGAGGTCAGGAGTTGGAGGCCAGCCTGGCCAAAATGGCAAAACCCCGTATCTACTAAAATACAAAAATTAGCCAGGCGTGGTGGTGGCGGCCTGTAATCCCAGCTACTTGGGAGGCTGAGGTGCGAGAATCTCTTGAACCTGGGAGATGGAAGTTGCAGTGAGCAGAGATCGTGCCACTGCACTCCAGCCTGGGCAACCGAGGGAGACTCCTCCGTCTCAAAAAATAAATAAATAAACTCGTGAGCTGGCCCCAACCCCTCCTAGGAATCACAGCTCCCCATACTGGTGCCACCGCAGTGGCCAAGTTGCGACACTGCCCACGGCCCCTCTCTCTGATGCAGATTCAGGGCTTCTCTTGGATCATGTTGGGTTTTGATTCTGTTTTTCCTTGACTGCAAAACCCTCTTTCCTCTCCTCTTTTGGGACAAGAGCCCTGGTTTTCTACGCTGCCCTTGGCCACCACACTGCCTGCCCCACAAGCTGGGAGGCAGGTTTTGTATGGTACGTTGTTATTGATATGATATAAAACATCAAATGTCAAAAAAAAAAGAATAAACCAAAGCTAAAACAAAATCAAAACAGAACTTTAAAAGCAGCCATGTAAAAACCCAAAACATCACGAAAAGACAACTTTAAAGTGAAAGGAAAAACAAAAACTCAAAGGTAGAATTCTATATATAGCAAAAATAAAAGTTTAAGATTACTGTTTATGATTTCCAAAATCATAAACAGAGTGGTAACAACCAACAGATATGCATTATAAGAAACATCAAAGGGAGTTTTCATGAAAAGAAAAAAATGACCCAAAATAGAACTATGAAAAGGCAGGAAGGACTGAAAAGCCTAGAAATGAAGGGGGATAAATGGAGTCAACATGTTTCAAAGTTACAGGTTTAGGTAGTACAATGAATAGTTTGTATTTCATTATAATATGTCAAAAATGCTGACTTTAACTTATAGGATAACCACAAAAGAGTACCACAACACACCCAACAGAAGAGCAAAAATAAAAAATAAAATACCAAGTCTCAGGATGAATGTGTGGAGTAAGAACATGCATGCACTGCTGCTGGCAAAGTAAACTGGTACAAACCTTAGGAAGCTGGCAAAATCAATGTATAACCTTCATGTACTGATGTATGATTTTTGCCTGTAACCTCTGCTTTTCTGAAATGTACCATCACTTTTAAAAACCTTTGCTTATAAGCCATCAGGGATCACAGGTCTTAGGCGTTAACCACCTAATTCTCCTTGCCCGATGCCCTTCAACAAATGCCTCCATTTCTCTTGCTGCAAATCCCAAGGTCAGTTTTAGCTTTTTCTGTGTGCACGGTGAGAGGACCCAAGTTTGGTTTGGTAACAGAAGAGGAATTATAGAATTCGAATATCACCATTTTGCAATCTTTAATGAATTACTAAATTTAGACAATAATCAATGACTTTCAAACATTACAAAAAGACAATGAAGCCAGGTGCGGTGGCTCATTCCTGCAATCCCAGCACTTTGGGAGGCCAAAATGGGAGTATTGCCTGGGCCAAGGAGTTCGAGACCAGCCTGGTCAACAAGACCTGGTAGCAGGACCCCGTCTCTACAAAAAAATTTTTTTAATTGGACAGGTATAGTGGCATGCACCTGTAGTTCCAACTACTCAGTAGGCTAAGGCAGGAGGATCACTTGAGCCCAGGAATTCAAGGCTGGAGTGAGCCATGACTGAGCCAATGCACTCCAGCCTAGGGGACACAGCAAGATCCTGACTCAGAAAAACAAACAACAAACCGAGAGGACAATGAGATGTTATGTGGCCCTGATGGAAGTACACAACACAATCTATGATAAATTCTTACCAAAACCTAAGCATCAATCGGGATTAAGTTGAACTACTTAGAGAAAATACAGGGATCATAGCAACACATTAAACATAACCACAGTGACACAACAAGGAAAATCTTCAACAAATACACTGCAGTAAATAAAGATATGGAGAAGAAACATACAACTCACAAAGTCTTAAAGATAAAAGACATTTCAACCATATTTGAATCCTGATTTAACGAATGTAAAAAACTGCAAAAACTGGAAAACACCAATTATACATTAAGAAATTTTCAAATTTTGTTGTGGTAACTGTATTGTGGTGTTTTGTTGTTGTTGCTGCTGTTGTTTGAGACAGGGACTCACTCTGTGGCCCAAGCTGGAGTGCAGTGGCACAATCTCATCTCACTGCAACCTCCACTTCCTGAGATCAACTCATCCTCCCACCTCAGCCTCCTGAGTAGCTGGGTGTGAGCCACCACGCCCAGCTAACTTTTTATTTTTATTTTATTTATTTATTTATTTTTTGAGACAGAGTCTCCCTCTGTCACCCAAGCTGGAGTACAGTGGCTCCATCTCGGCCACAAGATTACTATATACACGTACATATTTTGTGGATATGGTTCCTCACTACAACCTCCTCCACTAATATCCTAGTTATTTCTTATTTTAAAACACTGTCTCATTTTGGGAAACTTTAAAGTACAATGGATTTAGGTAACAGTGTGGATTACTGCTCATTTTCTTAGCGTGATAATTGTATTGTGATTAGGTAAGTAAATGTCCTTATGCTAAAGAAATTCATACCAAGTTATTTAGGGGTAAAGTGTTATAAATGTGGGTAACTTATTTTCAAATATATTTCAGAATAAAATGTAAATACAGAGGAGAGATAAAGCAAATACGGCAAAAACATTAACTGCTGAATCTAGGTAAAAATTATACAAGTGTGGCCGGGCGCGGTGGCTCACGCCTGTAATCCCAGCACTTTGGGAGGCCGAGGCGGGCGGATCACAAGGTCAGGAGATCGACACCATCCTGGCTAACACGGTGAAACCCTGTCTCTACTAAAAATACAAAAAATTAGCCGGGCGAGGTGGCAGGCGCCTGTAGTCCCAGCTACGCGGGAGGCTGAGGCAGGAGAATGGCGTGAACCCCAGGGGGCAGAGCCTGCAGTGAGCCGAGAACGCGCCACTGCACTCCAGCCTGGGTGAAAGAGCGAGACTCCGTCTCAAAAAAAAAAAAAAAAATTATACAAGTGTTTATTTTGTTTGAAAATTTTCATATTAAAAGTTAAGAAAAAGCCTCAACTTTCAGAGATACTTACTGATATGTTTACAAAAAAATTTATCTTGAATTTGATTCAAAATAATCTCAGCAGGAATGGGTGAAAGTAAAAGTGAGACAGCTCTGAGCTGATAACTGGGGAAGCTGAGAATGGGTAGGTACATGGGGGTTAATATACTATTTTCTCACTTTTGTGTAAGTTTGCAATTTTCCAAAATAGAAAGCTAAAAGAAGAATGGGTATTTCTAGTCTGAAATATTTATCTACCCTAACTCCAAAAGTATCAGTGAAGAAACATAAAAGAGGCAGGGCGCAGTGGCTCACACCTGCAATCCCAGCACTTTGGGAGGCCAAGGCAGGTGAATCACCTGAGGTCAGGAGTTTGAGACCAGCCTAGCCAACATGGTAAAACCCATCTCTACTAAAATACAAAAAAAAATTAGCTGCGCATAGTGGCACACACCCGCAGTCCCAGCTACTTGGGAGGCTGAGGCAGGAGAATCGCTTGAACCCGGGAGGAGGAAGTTGCAGTGAGTCAACATCACACCACTGCACTACATCCAGCCTGGGCAACAGAACGAGACTCCCTCTCGAAAGAAAAAAAAAAAGAATACAGCCAGGCACAGTGGCTCATGCCTATAATCTGAGCACTTCGAGAGGCTGAGATGGACAGATTGCCTGAGCTCAGGAGTTCGAGACCAGCCTGGCAACATGGGGAAACCCCATCTCTATTAAAAACACAAAAATTAGCCATTCATGGTGGCCAGTGCTTGTAATCCCAGCTACTCGGGAGGCTGAGGCAGGAGAATCGCTTGAACCCGGGAAGCAGAGGTTGCAGTGAGCCGAGATCACACCACTGCACTCCAGCCTGGGTGACAAAGCCAGACAGACTCCATCTCAAAAAAAAAAAAAAAAAAAAAAAAAAAGAATACTCCTGGGAAGGAGCCCGTCAGCAGAAGAAACATTTTGAGTAATTTCTTAAAGATACAGAATGGTAAGATCAAACAGAAGTCAGAGGCATGAAGTCCATTTCAAGCACAGCCACCAGCTTGGAGATGTTCTGGGTTCTGGCAGGAAACCTGCTAGATTTCTTACCTATTATGTTTCCTTACCAATTCATCTACAATCCTTGAATTGGCCTTTCCATTGTGGGAGACAGTAATAGAGGACACATTTCTCAACAGCTGAGTGAATTCACATTAGCTACCTGTGCTGATCCAACTAGTTCTTCACTTTTAAATATGAATGGAAAATAAAGATTTACTAGATATTTGAGGAAAAGCAACGACATAAAGCATACTCACCAAGATGGCTAGAAATGAATGCTAAGAAACCAAATCAATGTAAGAAATAGAAATGAAAAATTAATTATAATATCTTCAAACAGATTTTTAAAACTATTCCTTCCATAAACCTAGAACACACTGCCATAAGCCTTCAGGGAGAAAGAAAGAGCAGTAAGAAATTAACAACAGGCCAGACATGGTGGCTCACACCTATAATCCCAGCACTTTGAAAGACTAAGGCAGATCACCTGAGCACAGGATTTGAGGCTGCAGTGGGCTATGACTACTGACTACTACACCACTGTATTCCAGCCTGGGTAACAGAGTGAGGTCCTGTCTCTAAAGAAAAAAAAAAAAAAAAAGGAAAGAAATAAAACATGGTTAAATTGTAAAATTTTCACAAATGGTGAAAAAAATTTTTTAATATTTCAAAGAAACGGCCAGGCACAGTGGCTCACGCCTTGTAATCCCACCACTTTGGGAGGCCAAGGCGGGTGGATCACCTGAAGTCAGGAGTTCAAGGCCAGCCTGGCTAACAAGGTGAAACCCCGTTTCTACTAAAAATACAAAAAAAATTAGACGAGCTTGGTGGAGGGTGCCTGTAGTCCCAGCTACTCGGGAGTCTGAGGCAGAAGAATGGCATGAACCCGGGAGGCAGAGCTTGCAGCGAACCGAGATCACACCACTGCACTCCAGCCTGGGCAACAGAATGAGACTCTGTCTCAAAAAAAAATTTTTTTTCAAAGAACCCTTAAAGATGTTTTAGAAATAGAATGAACATGGAAGATAGTACAAAAGAGAAATAAAAATAAATATAAAGAAGTTCAGGGGGGCGGACGCAGTGGTTCACGCCTGTAATCCCAATACTTTGGAAGGCCAAGGCATGTGGATCACAAGGTCAGGAGTTCAAGACCAGCCTGGCCAAGATGGTGAAACCCCATCTCTACTAAAAATACAAAAATTAGTCAGGCGCAGTGGCAGGTGCCTGTAATCCCAGCTACTTGGGAGGCTGAGGCAAGAGAATTGCTTGAACCCGGGGGGCAGAGGTTGCAATGAGCTGAGATCACACCACTGCACTCTAGCCTGGGCCACAGAGTGAGAGACTCTGTCTAAAAAAAAAAAAAAAAAAAAATGGCTAACAAAGCACTTCAGGCTTGTTTTCCTCTACCCTAAATGCCCAGCTAAGGGAGCCTAAAGCTCCTTGTATACTAAACAGCCGTCACATTACAAGTGAGCAATTTAAACTATACCAACTCTCTTTGAACAGCGTTTGCAATTCAACAAGATTTAGTAATACAGAACAGTCATAAATAGTTGCTAAATGAATGAATGACTAGATTAAGAAAGATAAAAAAATGATAACTTCAGGGAAAGGAAAGATATTTGCTGAAAAAAACAGCAGTCAGTCAAAAAAAAATCTTACCCTTAAAATCGGTATCTTAATGAAATTCCTATCAAAACCCAATGAGGATTTTTATAAGCACAGAGAAGCTTATTCTAAAACTTATATAAAAGGCACAGGTGCTAAGAATAGCTAAAGCAACTATGAAGAAGAATAAAGTAAAACGAATCACACTGTGTTCAATATTAAACCTTACTATATGGTCACAGTCATCAAGATAGCGTGGTATTAGCAGAGGCACAGACACATACACCAACGGAACACAGAAGATAACCCAGAAATAGGCCCACACAAATATACTTAAGTGATTTCTGACAAAGGTACAAAAGCAGTTCAGTAAAATTTTCACAAATTTCTTGAAAAAAATTTTTAACAAATGGTGCTGCATGCAATTGTACACCCACAGGCAAAAACTGAGCCTCAATCTAAACATTATACCTTATACAAAAATTAACTCTAAATAGATGAAGTACTTAAATATAACATATAAAACTATATAATTTTTAGACAAAAAAAAAAAAAAGAGAAAATCTTTGCCTAGGGCTAGGCAAGAGTTCTTAAGACTTTAGATAGATGGTCCTAGAGATGGTACCAGGGGAATCTACATTAACTAGCTTCACAAACTAGCCTGTATCAGTCATTTATTTGCTTTCCCCCAAGTTGCCAGCCCTAGAGATTCCAAGCCCCTTTCCCTTAACACTTCTCTAAAAAGTTCCTGTTCTTGGATGAAGATGCTATATAAGCTGGAATTCAAAGCCACCTCTTTGTGAAACACTCATTCTCTGGGTGTCCCCCATGTATACGTGAAATATACTTGTTAATAAACTTGCTTTTCTCTTCTTAATCTATCTCTTGCTACAGGGGTTCACTCCAACTAAGAACCTATGGGGGTTCAAGAAAAAAAAGTTACCATTCTTCCACTACAATTCTAAGACATGAAGGATTATTTCAATGAAGAGAATATACAGGCAGAAAATACACCCATGAAAAGATTTTCATGCAAATAAATAACACACACAAAAAATCACTATATACCCATCAGAATGACCAAAAAAAAAAAAAAAAGAAAAAAACCAGTGCTAACACCAAGTGATGGCAAGGATAGAGAGAAACTGGATCATGCATACAGTGGCTAGTGGAAATATAAAATGGCATGTTCACAGCAGTTTTATTTTTCATAGCCCAAAATTGGAAATTAACCCAGATGTCCTTCAACAGGTGAACGGTTAAACTGTGATATATACAGCCAGGCACGGTGGCTCACGTCTGTAATCCCAGCACTCTGGGCGGCTGAGGTGGGTGGATCACCGGAGGTCCGGAGTTTGAGACCAGCCTAACCAACATGGAGAAACCCCGTCTCTACTAAAAATACAAAATTAGCCAGGCGTGGTGGCGCATGCCTGTAATCCCAGCTACTCAGGAGTCTGAGGCAGGAGAATCACTTGAACACAGGAGGCAGAGATTGCAGTGAGCCGAGATCATGCCATTGCCCTCCAGCCTGGGTAACAAAAGTGAAACTCCATCTCAAAAAAAAAAAAAATGTGGTATATCTATACCGTGGACTTAATAACAAAAAGGAATGAACTGTTGATACATATACAACCTGTATGAATCACCAGGGAATTGTACTGAGTGAAAAAAGCTAACCCAAAGAGGTTAATGTTATATGATTCCTGTTCTGTAGTATTCTTGAAAGGACAGAAACAGATTAGTAGGTTGCTGGTTAATTTAGGGAGGAGTAGGGGTTGGCTGGGATTGGGGAATGACAGGGCCAGGATGGAGGTAGCTGTGGCTATAAAAAGGGCAACAGGAGAGATCTTCAGGGTAATTCAGCTATTCTGTAGTTTGACTTTGGTGGTGGATAAACGAATCTAATTTGTCACTGCACTCCAGCCTGGGTGACAGAATAAGACCCTATCTCTCTCTCTCTCTCTACGTGTGTGTGTGTGTGTGTGTGTATATATATATGTAATATATATATTTATATATTACATATATATTTATATATGAATATATATATTTATGAATATATATTTATATATAAATATCTATTTATATATGTAATATATATATTTCATATAGAAACAGTACACACATTTTGTGTTCTTTTAGAGAACTGAGAGCTCTAATAGGTGTAACTGCAGTACCAAAAGGAAAGTAGAGAATATTTGATGAAAAAAAAAAGGCAGAGAATTTGTTTTTTTTTTTTTTTAGATGGAGTCTCGCTCTGTTGCTGGGCTGGAGTGCAGCGGCGCGATCTCGGCTCACTGCAACCTCTGCCTCCTGGGTTCAAGCAACTCTCCTGCCTCAGCCTCCTGAGTAGCTGGGACTACAGGTGTGCGCCACCACACCCAGCTAACTTTTGTACTTTATAGTAGAAACAGGGTTTCACCCTCAATCTCTTGACCTGGTGATCTGCCCACCTCGGCCTCCCAAAGTGCTGGGATTACAGGCGTGAGCCACCACACCAGGCCAACGCTGAGAATTTTTAAACTGACAAGGATATCATACCTCAGAATCAACCCCCACCAAAATACTACAGGATAAATATAGAGAAAACCAAAGCAAGTAATATTAAGTAACAACTGCTAAAAACCAAAAGGAGAAAATCTCATAACCAACCAGAGGAAAAAAGATCAATTGCCTTCAAGGGGGAGGATAATTTAAGATAAAAACAACAATCCAGAAGTCATCAGAATGGTTTTGTTTGTTTGTTTGTTTGCTTGTTTTTTTTTTGAGACAGAGTCTCGCTCTGTCGCCCAGGCTGGAGTGCGGTGGCGCGATCTCCGCTCACTGCAAGCTGTTCCTCCCAGGTTCACGCCATTCTCCTCCCTCAGCCTCCCGAGTAGCTGGGACTACAGGTGCCCACCACCATGCCCGGCTAATTTTTTTGTATTTTTAGTAGAGACAGGGTTTCTCTATGTTGGTCAGGCTGGTCTCGAACTCCCGACCTCAGGTGATCCACCTGCCTCGGCCTCCCAAAGTGCTGGGATTACAGGCAGGAGCCACCGTGCCTGGCCACTGGAATGGTATTTTTAAAGTGCTAAAAACAAAAGAAAAAAAAAAGCTCTCACTCCAGAATTCTGACTTTAGTGAAAATATCCTTCAAACTGAAGAAATACATCTTTAAACAACAACAAAAAAAAATGATGAAATTTGTCATGAAAAGATCTGCACAAGAAACAATAAAACTTCTTTGGGGTAAAGGCAAATAACTGTAGATGAAGCATGATACTGCAAAAGGGAAGAAAGAGCACAGGAAAGGGCAATTACTTCACTAAATACGAAAGCCTACCCACTCTCTAAAGTCGTAATACTAAAGATACCTTGCTTGTGGGGTTCAGAACACAAGAAGAAAGCATCAAAACAGCACACATGGGGGGATGGAGTAAATGGAATGATACTGTGGTAATTTAATTAAGTTTTTACATACAAGTAAACTCCAAATGGATTAAAGATTTAAACATAAAATGCATAAAAGTATTAGACTACATGGGCAGATTCTTTATAATCATTAAGTGGGAAGGACTTTCTAATTATGTCTCCAAATGCTATCAGTCCAAAACCATAAGGAAAAGATTAACAAACTAGACAACAAAAATAACCAAATATTTCTGCATAGGGAAAAACACCATGAACAATTAGCAAAAGATAAATGATATACCAAAAAATAATGGCTTGCAACTCATAATACATAGGGGTGAAAGACACTGGGGGGAAAAAAGACCAGAAAACCCAAGAGAAAAATAGGCAAAAGATATTAACAGTTAAGTTCACAGAAAAATAAATATAAGACAGCCTTAGACACACGAAAAGGTATTCAACCTCACTCAGTGAAGAAAATCGCAGATGCAAACTATATGAAATATCACTTTTTACCTATCAGTTGCCCCAAATCCAAAAGTTGAACCACATATTCTATGGGAGGAGCTGTGAAGAAATAAGCATTCCCATGCGTTGCCAATGGGAAAACAAAATAATACTATCTCTAGGACAGGCATTCCCACTAAGCTGATCAAGTTCTGGGAATTCATTTAATATAAAAACATATACACACAAAATTATAAATGTACAAGGTTATTCATTACCACATGATTTGTCACAACAAACCGCTGGAAGTAGTTTAATAAACTATAGACTTGAATTACTATGCAATTGTGAAAAAGAGAGAAAATGCCATTCATGTTCTGTCACAGAAACATCTTCATGCTGTTAAGTGAAAAAGGAATAATGGAAAATAGTGTATAAGTCAAGCATCAGAATTAGCTTAAGCTGGAGGTTTATCAGAACTTCAGAATCAAGGACCCCATCCACAGCTACTAAATCAAAACCTGCATTTTAAAAAGATGCCAGGGATGCACAATCACATCTAGGTTTGATAAGCCCTAGAGATAACAGATTCCTTTTTAAGTAAACTGAGGAAGCAAATAAGAATATACATACATATTTTCTTTAAACTAGATAAAGAAACACTGGCAAAGTAAACCAAAAACTAGAAAAAAAATAGACATCTTTGGTAGGGTGACCATACATTCCAGTATGTCTGGGACTGTCCCAATATATGCCAGTTGTCTCGGCATAATTATTTATAGAACCTCTTTCGCTCTCAGTGAAAATGTCTCGGTTTGCATGATAAATAAATGTCACCCTACCTAGAGAAACTGCATGAACAGAGGAAGGGAGTGTGAATATGTATGTACATCTTTTGTTATCACTTACTTTTAAAAAAGTAAAAGTAATGTATTATTACGCTAATGTATTATTAATTCAAAAGCACTTTATTAAGGAAAAAAAAAATGAAACCAGTCAGGAAAAACAGACCGACAAGAACCTAAGTAGGCTAAGGATGGAAACGCACGCATAAGCAATGCCTGGAGCAAAAAGAAAAGATGTCTTCTTGAGGACTACAGAGGGAATCAAAGTTAGGAAAGGACAGCTCAGAGGGTGGCATTATAGACACCAACACAGGAGACTCTCCAAACAAAGACCATGGTTAACAATATATGCAGCAGACCAGGCAAGTAATGCAAAAGCAAAAACATCCACTAGCCTTTACTATGATTTGGTGGCCTTTGCCAGAACTGATTCAGGTGAGTTTAGGTGAGGGAACAAGGTTGCATTCATCAGATTGAAACATAAATGAGAAACACGGAAACATGTCAGAACCGTCAGTGATTCAACCTAGAAATAAGAACGAGCTGACACAAACAGGGAAAACTGTTTTGAGGACATGCAGTCCCTCCATTCCTCCACATCGTCAAGGTTTTATTCCTGGATCAAGCAGGACCATCAAACCTCAGCGTTTGGTCTCCTGAAAAGCATATGCACTGAGTTCTGCTCTGTAACTGTGTTCTTTGTTTCTACCAAGAAATACGTATAGACAATTTACTGCATTTATTTCAGAATTGTTATTAGCACAATCAGAGATAACATTACAATAACCTGGATAATTCTGCAAAATTAAAAATCCTGCATCTAATTTGCCAACTGCACTATTTTGGATTTGCTACTTCAGTTTTATTTCCCTTAATGTCAATTTTTGCCTATTTCTATTTTTCCATTTTCAAAACATAAATCCTTATAAACTTCAGAAATCCATTTTTAAACAAACTGGGAATAAAGAAACAAGAATCTCACCTGGGATTTGTTCATTTTCTGCTCTTAGTGGAGGAGGGAGAGCTGAAGGATTAGAAAGGAAGAATGTCAGGAGAGCCTTCGCCGGCCTTGCAGTTCGGAGATTCACCTGCCTATACAGCTCCACATACAAGATACTTACGTGTCCATGTGTGGCTCCGATATATGCTGAGCTCAGACATGACACTTTTCACTGAGTGAATGTAAATATTTCTTATTGATTTATTACCAATTAAGGTTCTGTGACACAGAAAAATTAAAAACATGAAAAGATGAGTTTAACAAGTAACAGTAATCTAAAGGAAGAAATACTATGGGTTTGTCAAAATCCCTTGTAGGGGAAAAAAAAAAAACTCAGGCCATATTGTTTATCTATTTACCTGTTAACACCATTAATGTCCTGAGGTCAGATAATGCAAAAAACCTCTAAAAAAAAAGGGATGGGGTATTTAACGCAATTTTAAAAATGTTTGTTCTAACTTGCTAACAATTCCTCAAAAGGATGTTTTAATGAGAAACTGTGATAAAGAGTAACAAAATGGGCAGCAGTAGCTCGGGAAACTGCAGACGTGACTTCTAATCTCAGTTCTGCCTCTAACGAATGACAAGATCTGAACTAATCACCTCCTCAAACTCAATTTTGTTTTTCCATCTTTCAAAGAAGGTCAAAATAGATAACCCAAGTATTACCTGCCTGCACTACCATCCGGCGGGGATATCAGGCCAGGAGAAGAGGAAGCTCAGCAGCTCATCTGGATGTGCCAGGTGTTCGCGGAGGGGTGATGACAGCATTTCCTTCGCTGTGGCCGTGAGCCTTTCACCCGTCCCTGCCCTCTGACTCTCCAGAGGTGACCTCCTGTTAGCCTGCGCGCCCACCCCTCAGCTCCAGCTCACCTCTCTCTTCTTAAACTTGTCCCAGACCTTGCACCAGCACACAGACTCCGACGGCTTCAGGATACTGTGCCATGATTACACATAATACATAAATGAACGCGCAACGTGTAAATAATTACTTGGGATACGAGGGCGGTCAGAGCCAGAAGGGGCCCCGGTGGTCAGCTAGGCCAGCCCCTTCGCTCCCGCACTCCACCGGCAGAGAGGCCCTTGGGGCCGGTGCAGGAGCCGTCTACCCCGGGCTCTCCCAGGGAACGCACACCCAATAAATACAGCACCTAAACAATGAAAGTGCTCAAAACAACCCAAGGCGGCAAGTATTCCTAATATCCGTAATTTACAGAGTGGAAAACCGAGTCTCCCGTGGATAATTGTGTCTAATTCATTTGTCGCGGACCTGGCGCAGTTGTTCTCCCCCGCAGCCCCGCCCCCTCCCCGCCGGCCCAGCGCACAAAAAGCGCACACGCACACATCAAACGCCATGCGCACGCGCACGGCAAACGTCACACGTTACGCACGCGCGCGCTGTGCCCTCCCCCGCAGCCGGTTCCCTCCCCTTCGGGCCAGCGCGTATTGCCCACCCCCTGCTACAAGACTGCTGAGCGCCAGGCGCTGGGACTGGACGTATACGGACCCCCGCGAGCCCCGGAACTCGCGTTCCCACGCCAGACCTCATCCCCTTCTGACTGAGACGCCTTCGCCCTACCGTCCTTTCAACGCCGCAGGCGCCAGGGGTCCCTCCCCACCGCCGAGCTCCAGCCGCCGCCCGCCCGCCTTCGGGGCAGCGCGGGGACCCCCTGGCCCTCGCCCAGTACTCCGGGGCTCACCCGCCACTCCTCGCCGCGTAGACCCGGAGGCGAGGGATTGTTTCCCACTAGAGACTGGAGGCCGGGGAAGGACTCGCCGGTAGGGGAAGGCGGAGATGCACATGCGCAGAGGGAGCCGCCGACCGCCTGAGTTAGGCTGGTGGCTGCAGGGCTTGGAAGCGGCGCTAGACAGTGCCGGTCTGCTCTGGCCGCACCCCTCAGTTGTAAAATGAGGCTAATGATAGTGCCTAGCTAGCAGGGGTTTTATGAGAATTGGAGGCGCTTACGTTGTAAAAGCACTTAAACCGGTGTTTGGCACGTAAATTGTTCAGTATATTTCTCACCATTATGTATCATGCTGGTCATCATAAACAATGCTCTCCTGCAAAATAGCCTTGTATAGTGGGTTGAGATTACTGTCTCAGTTACCCACTCCTGCTTGGAACCAGGATTCTGTCAGTGTCCCCAGAGGTTGTGGATCAAATCAATGTGCCTTTTAGACACAAGCCAAGAGAAGGAAAGGTGTGCTTGAATTCATTCACGAACATGCATGGTAACGTTTAACTGAAAGACTGGAAGAGAAAACTAACATCCATGACCAGTATGGTTATTCTCTGGAATAAGGAAAAACAGAAGCTAGCAGTTAAAGACCCAAACATAAAATTGTTTATATGTTAAAAAAAAAAGAAAAAAAAAAGCTGTTTGAGTAACAAATTTGAAGAAGAAAGCACGCACTCATTTCCCAAAACCAACCATACTTTACCCAGAACTACACTTACATTCTTTTATGTGCACATCTGGCATTTTCAGTACACTATGAGCATACGGGTGTGTTACAACTTTTCATTTAAAAAATCAACTCCTTGGTCATTGTCCATTTTTTTAAACTTTTCATTTGCTCATAATTTCAGATTTACGGAAGAGTTGCAAAGATAGTTCCTATATGCCTTTCACCCAAATTCCACTAGTGTTAGTATTTTACATGACCATGGTATATTTATCAAAACTAAGAAAATAACATGGGTACAAGTACTATTAACTAAACTGCAGAGTTTATTCAGACTTAAGTAGTTCTTCCACTAATGCCCTTTTTCTGTTCCAGCATCCAATCAAGGATATTGTTACCGGGGATCATTGCTCCCAGAGCTCCCAAGATGGTGGCGGGCTGCTTCCAAGATGGTGGCAAGCCTCACGTTCTCTGACCTGGGGTTCTTGGCCTCATGGATTCCAAGAAATGGAATTTTGGCCTATGCAGTGAGTGTTAGAGCTCTATTAGAAGCCGTGGGTCACGGAAGAGAACCGTGGAACCCAGTGACTAGTGTTCAGCTCGATTAGGACAAACCCGGGACTTAGCTGTGCAGGAACAATGGCAAGCATTTAGCCCAACTTGGGAGCGGCAATGGGCACCTCGCTGGATCAGGAGCACAGCGGACACCCTGCTGGATCCAGAGGGATGGAAGTCAGCGGCGGGTCTGCAAAGGTGGCAAACAGCAGTGGTGGATGGCGAGCGAAAACTCAGCTCAAGCCATAACAAACAGGGACCAGAAGAGAGTGCAGTTGCAAGATTTAATAGAGTGAAAACACAGCTCCCATACAAAGGGAGGGGACCCAAAGAGGGTAGCTGTTACGGGCTCCAATGCCTGGGTTTATATCCCGATCATTGTCCCTCCCGCTGTGCTCTCGGGCAAAAGCTGATTGGCTATTTCTTTACCTCCTGTTTTTGCCTAATTAGCATTTTAGTGAGCTCTCTTTACTACCTGATTGGTTGGGTGTGAGCTAAGTTGCAAGCCCCGTGTTTAAAGGTGGATGTGGTCACCTTCCCAGCTAGGTTTAGGGAATTCTTAGTCGGCTTAGGAAATCCAGCGAGTCCTGTCTCTCATTATCACGGTACATTTATTTGTTATGTCTTAGCCTTGGCCAGTTTGTAATAGTTTCTTGCTCCTACCTTGTCTTTCATGACCTTGATATGAAGATAAAAGCATGCTGTCTTGACTTCAGTCCTCCCACCTTGGCTTCCCAAAGTGCTGGGATTACAGGCATGAGCCACCATGCCCAGCCTATAGTTTAACTTTAAAACAAGAATGATAATGATCCCTTCCTGAAACTAACCCCCTCATTTGGGGACAAAAATCACCTTTGTAAAACTAGTGGAAGTCCACAAGTTTAGAATTATGGTAGGGACCTGAATTCTGTAAGATGTAGGCATAAACTCTAACCAGTTTTTGCTTTATAACCTGCCTTTTTGTAACTGCTTACTACTCCAGAGTCACATACCCAGTGGTCACAAGATTTATAACATCTCCAATTGTCCCGATAGATAATGTCACTATTGTAAAACCTAAAACTAGTGTTTGAGATATTTTTCAGACTTTACATTCTGATGGACCAACTGGTGCCACTGGGACCAGTAACCCATAGCAAAAAATGGACTCAGTTGATCCTGTGATCCCCTTCAGGAAATGATTTAACACAAGAAGACAATTTCAACACCCCTATGATTTCATCCCTGACCCAGCCAATCAGCATTCCCCATTCTCTAGCCTCCTGATGGGCAGGAGGCTAGAGAGGTTCAAAGTTTTTCATCCTTGAAAAACTGTAGCCTCCAAATTCTTAGGAAGGCAGATTTGAGAATTATCTCTCATCCTACCTGCTTGGCCACCCTGCAATTATTAAACTCTTTTTCTGCTGCAATCCTATCGTTCTCAGGAGAAGAACCCACATGGTAACATTCTCCTGATTAGACTGAGGTTGTGAGTTTTTAGGAAGCACCCCACAAACAGGATGTGATATCAGATGGCATGATATCAACATGACTTTTTACTGGCTAATTGACCATGATTACATGTATTAAATTAAATTTGTCCTGAGGCTGCCTCCCTACCTTTAGGGCAGATGTAAGGAACTGCAACCTATCTTGGTTTGTAAACAAAGTCTAGCTTGTTATACTTTTATAACTGGCTGAGTCAGCCAGTTACAGAAGCTGAGCTAAAGCCACTTACAGGCTGCCAACTAATCAGACCATTTCCAAATAAGGCCAAAGTTGAGCTGTAACCAGTCAAACTGTTTCTGTAGAGCACTTCTGTTTTCTATCTATGAATACTCCCTGCCCACTTTATAGAATTCTCTGAACCTCTTCTAGTTCTGAGTATTGTCTGATTCAAGAATCTGTCTTTGCTGAAATGAACTCGGCTAAACTTAATTTTCTAAAATTTGTCTTTTAACACTTGGTTAAGGTGGTGTATGATAGGTTTCTCCCTATTTTTCCCTTTCCAGTCTATATGTAGAAGTGGGTCTGTATGTCCAGCCCACACTCAAGGGGAAAGGAAATAAGCTCCATTTTAAATTTGTGGTTATATTTTTAAATTACCACACTGATTAGTAAATTCAGGGAGAGATTCTTTGAAACTATGCAAATACCCTATTTCTACTTTTCCACTGATTGTAGTTATCGCTGGTGGATCTTGGCTGCAACCATTACTACTGTGGTGTTCTAAATGGTGATTTCCTGTGTGAACTCTGAAAACTTGAGACAGGTCTCTGTTAATTTAGAAAGTTTGTTTTGCGGCCGGGAGCTGTGGCTCACGCCTGTAACCCCAGCACTTTGGAAAGCCGAGGCGGGTGGATCACGAGGTCAGGAGTTCAAGACCAGCCTGACACTCTGTCTTAAAAAAAAAATAAACTTTGTTTTGCCAAGGTTGAGGATGCAGGCCTGTGACACAGCCTCAGAAGGTCCTGACATGTGCCCAAGATGGTCGGAGCACAGCTTGGTTTTATACATTTTAGGGAAACATGAGACATCAATCAACATATGTAAAATGAACATTGGTTCCATCCAAAAAGGCGGCAAAGGCGCGACAACTGGAAGCAGGGAGGGTGCTTCCAGGTCAAAGGTAGGTGAAAGACAAATGGTTGCATTCTTTTTTTTTGTTGTTGTTGTTGTTGTTGAGATGGAGTCTCACTCTCATCACCCAGGCTAGAGTGCAGTGGCGTGATCTTGGCCCACTGCGAACCTCCGCCTCCCGGGTTCAAGCTGTTCTCCTGCCTCAGCCTCCTGAGTAGCTGGGATTACAGGCACCTGTGACCATGCCTGGCTAATTGTTGTACTTTTAGTAGACATGGGGTTTCACCATATTGGCCAGGCTGGTCTCAAACTCCTGACCTGAGGTGATGCACCTGCCTCAGCCTCCCAAAGTGCTGAGATTACAGGCATGAGCCACTGCACCCAACCTTCATTCTCTTTTTTTCTCTACACAGTATCTTCTCACAGAGCAAGAGTCCATTTTTAAAAAGTCCAATTTATTAATTTTTTCTTTTATAAATTGTGATGTTTGTGTAAAATGTAAAAACTCTTTGCCTAATCAAGGCCACGAAGACTTTCTCCTACATATTAATCTGTAAATTGTAGAACCTTAAGTGTATTTAAGCCTATAATCCATTTTGAGATAATGTTTTAATGACATTGAAATGTAAGTCAATATTCTTGTTTGCTTGTTTCTTTGCATGTGTATTTTTCTTTTCTTTCTTTCTTTTTTTTTTTTTTCCTGAGACAGAGTTTCACTCTTGTCACCCAGGAGTGCAGTGGCACAATCTCGGCTCACTGCAACCTCCGCCTCCCGGGTTTAAGTGATTCTCCTGTCTCAGCCTCCAGAGTAGCTGGGATTACAGGCACACACCACCACACCCAGCTAAGTTTTGTATTTTTAGTAGAGACGGGGTTTCACCATTTTGGCCAGGCTCGTCTTGAACCCCTGACCTCATGATCCACCTGCCTCGGCTTCCCAAAGTGCTGGGATTACAGGCATGAGCCACTGCACCCAGCCTGCATATGTATGTTTAAATGTTCCAGTACCATTTGTTAAAAAGACTATCCTTTCTCTACTGAATTGTCTTTGCACCTGTGTCAAAAATCAAATGACTACATTTGTGCAGGTTTATTCCTGTGCTTTCTATTCATTCCATTGATCTATGTGCTATGGTTTGGATGTGCTCTCCAAAGTTCATGTGTTGGAAACTTTATCTCCAATGCAATAGTATTGAGAGATGGGACCTATTATAGATAATTAGAGGCAGAGCCCTCATGACTGGATTAAGACCCTTAACTTGGTAGTAGGTTCCTTTCAAAACGATGAGTTCAGCCTCCTTTCCTGTCTCACCATGTGCTTATTCTGCCATGTTATGTTGCAGCAAGAAGGCCCTCACAAGATGCGGCCCTTGATCTTGGACTTCCCAGTATCCAGAACCATGAGCCACATAAACTTCTGTTCATTATAAATTACCCAGTGATGTAGTTTGGATATTTGTCCCCACCCAAATCTCACATGGAAATATAATCCCCATTGTTGGAGGTGGGTCCTGGTGGGATATGTTGGGGTCATGGGGGCAGACCTCTCATGGC
Organism: Hylobates moloch; assembly: GCF_009828535.3. Taxonomy (NCBI): domain Eukaryota; kingdom Metazoa; phylum Chordata; class Mammalia; order Primates; family Hylobatidae; genus Hylobates; species Hylobates moloch. Next base: position 33,766 of record NW_026652521.1, read on the forward strand.
TTGGTGCTGTTCTTGCAATAATGAGTGAGCTCTCATGACATCTGGCTATGTAAGAGTGTGTGGTAACTCTCCCTCAACTCTCCCTTTTGCCCCTGCTTTCAGCATGTGACATGCCTATTCCCACTTCACCTTCTGCCATGATTATAAGTTTCCTGAGGTTTCCTTAGAAGCAGATGCAGGTACTATGCTTCCTGTAAAGCCTGGAGAACTGTGGGCCAATGAAATCTCTTTTCTTATAAATTATCCAGTTTCAGGTATTTATTTATTGCAATGCACGAACAGTGCAATACACCAAGTCTGTGGTATTGTGTTATAGAAGTATGAATTGGACTAAGACAGAATATTGGTGCTAGAGAGTGGGGTGTTGCTATAACAAATACCAAAACATATGGAAGCAGCTTTGGAGGTGGGTAGTGGGTAGACAGAAGAATTGGGAGAGAGGTTAGAAAAGTCTATATTGCTATGAAACGAACATTAAGGGTAATTCTGGTGAGGGCGCAGAATACAAGAATAGATACAGGGAAAGTCTGAGTCTTCTTAGAGATTGCTTAAATGGTCATGACCAGAATGCTGTTAGAAATATGGATATAAAGACCTTTATGATGAGGTATCAGACAGTAATGAAGAATATCTTATTAGAAACTGGAGCAAAGGCTAGCCTGTTACAAAGTGGCAAAGAATTTGACCGAATTGTGTTTGTGCCTAAGGCCTTTATGAAAGGCAGAATTTTAGAGTAACGAACTAGGATATCTGGTGGAAGAAATTTCTCTTTTTTTTCTGGAGATGGAGTTTTGCTTTTGTTGCCCAGGCTGGAGTACAGTGGCACGATATTGGCTCACTGCAACCTCTGCCTCCCGTGCTCAAGTGATTCTCCTCCCTTAGCTTCCCGAGTAGCTGGGATTGCAGGCAGCCGCCACCACCACACCTGGCTAATTTTTTATATTTTTAGTAGAAATGGGGTTTCACCATTTTGGCCAGGCTGGCGAGGCTGGTCTCAAACTCATGAACTTAAAATTTCTAAGCAAAGTCTCAAAGGAGCTTCATGGCTACTTTTTCTTTTTTGACATGGAGTCTGGCTCTGTCCCCCAGGCTGGAATGCAGTGGCGCAATATCGGCTCACTGCAACCTCCACCTCCTGGGTTCAAGCGATTCTCCTGCCTCAGCCTACCAAGTAGCTGGGATTACAGGTGTGCACCACCATGTCTGGCTAATTTTTGTATTTTTAGTAGAGATGGGGTTTCACCATGTTGGTCAGGCTGGCCTTGAACTCCTGACTTCAGGTGATCCGCCTGCCTTGGCCTCCCAAAGTGCTGGGATTACAGGCATGAGCCACCACACCCAGACTAAGCTGCATGGCTATTTTCTTTTTTTTTTTTGAGACGAAGCTCGCTCTGCTGCCCAGGCTGGATTGCAGTGGCGTGATCTCTGCTCACTGCAAGCTCCGCCTCCTGGGTTCACGCCATTCTCCTGCCTCAGCCTCCCAAGTAGCTGGGACTACAGGTGACCGCCACCAAACCTGGCTAATTTTTTTGTATTTTTAGTAGAGACGGGTTTTCACCATGTTAGCCAGGTAGTCTCGATCTCCTGACCTGGTGATCCACCTGCCTCGGCCTCCCTAACAGCACATAGTAAGATGCAAGGAGATAGAAATGATTTAGAGACAAAATTTATAATTAAAAAAAATAAAGCAGAGTAGAAAGATTTGGAAAATTTGCAGCCTGGCCATGTAAAGAATCTAAAGGCATCTTTAGGAGGGCCAACCAAGGGTATGGCCAAATGACCATTTGCTACGAAGATTGGTACTGATGGAAAGGAGCCAGGTGCTAGTCACGAAGACAGTGGGAGAAAGACTGGGAAGGCATTTGAGAAATCTTTGAGACTGTCTCTCCAATCTAGGACCTTTAGGACCAGGCATCAAGAGGGCACCCACAGCACCTCAGCATTTGCTGCCCTGCACCACATTCCAGTGCACCGGTCCTCAGTCACTCCAGCCACTGTTCAGATGGGCCCAGCAGTAAGCCTTGATGGTGTCCATATTCTGCAGATGGCAAGGTGGTTACATAGTTTCTAATTCTTCAGATGGCAAGGTGACTACATAGGTTCACCTCAAGCAGTAAGTACTGTACCAGATGGCAAAAGCAGTAAGCCTTGATGATGTCCACATTCTACAGATGACAAGGTGGCTATGTAGATTCTAATTCTTCAGATGGCAAGGTGGCTACATAGATTTAGCTTCCCCCTGGGCCCTACTGACATGAGGGGTAGAAAGTGGAGCACTGACTTGTACTATCTTGTTTGGTCTCATTGATGCCAGGTGGGGATGGAGGCTTAGCTTGTCACTGTAGCCCTTTGTCATTATCTTGGCAAGGGAATCAAAACACTGCCTGCTTCCACCAGGTGAGATACAGAAGATTAGTTCCAGGATCAACCCATTAACACTATTCCAAGAGGTCAGCTGGAACACCTTCTGCTTCTTGATAAGTAGGGATAGAAGATCAGCTCCGTGCTTGGGTTGCCAATATCACTCAGCAAGGGAACTTGGAGCATTGCCTTCTTCTACCAGGAAGGGAATGGAGGATTAGCGGGGGAATCAGAGCACCGCCACCTGCTTCCACAGGGCAGGGGAGTGGGTGGGTTCTATTAGGCTACTCTTTTTCTGGTCCTTTGGCTAGAGGAAAAGGCTATTTAGGGCCTTTGTTTTCTGTCTTTTGGAGGCTTATGTAGCGCTCTATGATATTTAGGAGGCAGTAAGAAAACCCATGGAACTCATCATATTGCTGAAGACGCAAGGTCCCTGGGCAGACTGCCATCTTTCTACCTGTGAGTTTGTTTTGTTTTGTTTTTTTGAGACAAGGTCTGGCTCTGTCACCCAGACTTGAGTGCAGCGATGTGATCTTGGCTCACTGCAACCTCAGCCTCCTGGGCTCAAGCCATCCTCCCACCTCAGCCTCCTGAGTAGCTGAGACTACAGGCAGGCATCACCATGCCAGTCTTAATTTTTGTATTTTTTGGTAGAGACTGGGTTCCGCCATGTTTCCCAGGCTGGCCTTGTCCTCCCAAAGTGCTGCGATTACAGGTCTGAGCCACTGCGCCCAACCTCTGCCTTTTGGAGTCTTTCTATGCGTGTCTGCTGTGTTATATCTAGGGTATTTTTTTTTTTTTTTTTTTTTTTTCGGAGTCTCGCTCTGTCGCCCAGGCTGGAGTACAGTGGCATGATCTCGGCTCACTGCAACCTCTGCCTTCCGGGTTCCAGCGATTCTCCTGCCTCAGCCTCCCGAGCAGCTGGGATTACAGACGTGTGCCACCACGCCCAGCTACTTTTTGTATTTTTAGTAGAGACAGGGTTTCATCATCTTGGACAGACTGGTCTTGAACTCCTGACCTCACAATCCACCCACCTGGGCCTCCCAAAGTGCTGGGATTACAGGCATGAGCCACCGTGCCTGATCTTTTTTGTATTTTTAGTAGAGATTGGGTTTCACCATATTGGCCAGGGTGGTCTCGAACTCCTGACCTCAGGTGATCCTCCTGCCTCAGCCTCCCAAAGTGGTGGGATTACAGGCGTGAGCCACCACACCTAGTCTTTTTTTTTTTTTGAGACAGAGTCTCGCTCTGTTGCCCAGGCTGGTGGCGCGATCTTGGCTCACTGCAACCTCCACCTCCCAGGTTCAAGCAATTTTCCTGCCTCAGCCTCCCAAGTAGCTGGGATTACAGGCGCACACCACAACACCTGGCTAATTTTTTGTATTTTTAGTAGAGACGGGGTTTCACCATGTTGGCCAGGCTAGTTTTGAACTCGTGACTTCGTGATCTGCCCACCTCGGCCTCCCAAAGTGCAGGGATTACAGGCGTGAGCCACCGTGCCCGGCCTGCCTTACATATTTTTGTTTGAACTTACAATTTTGATTTTAAAACATGCTGTGGAAAACCACCCCCAACTGTGAGTTAGTACATCCACATCCATACTTTCAATGGTGATCTACTGCTCTATCATAATTTATCTTTGCATTGCTTTCAATTGTTTGTTGTTATGAACTCATTTGCAAGGTATATGTGATGGTTAATTTTATGTGTTAATTTGGTTAGACCACAGGGTTCAGATAGTTGGTCAGCATTACTCTGGATGTTTATGTGAAGGTGTTTTTGGATAAAATTAACATTTAAATTGGTGAACGTTGAATAGAAAAGATTAACAAAGACTGACCTCTCCTGAGCAAGAGAGCATTCTGCCAGTGGACTGCATTGTGACTCAGACTGCAACTCTTCCCTGCTGGCCTACTCTGCAGATTTTTGGACCAAGGAAGCCTTCACATTTATGTAAGCCTTATTCTCTGACAACTGACTAATGTATAGAATCACTTGACAATTATTTTATTGGGATTATTTTAACTGTAAGATTGCTAAAGAATATTCTCATTTTGAAGTATGATACAAAGAGGCTTCTAGAAAGTTTATACAACTTAGTACAATTTGATAGAAGTAAACATTTTTTCCTACATCTACATCAAGCCTGAATATTTCCTAGTATTTAAATTAAGCTTTTCATGTAACTTTTAAAATGATTTCCAGTCTTAGATGTCATAATGGTATATTATGTGATATTTTAAATATCTTCATTTATTTTATTTTTTGCAATATACTTTTGACTGGAAATATGGTTTGGATCTGTGTCCCCACCAAATCTCCTGTTGAATTGTAACCCTAAATGTTGGAAGTGGGGCCTATTGGGAGGTGATTGGATCATGGTGAGGGAAGAAAGAGAGACCCTCTCATATTGTTTTATACTCAGTACCTGTTTTAAGAAAAAAACAAGGAAGTGAAACCAAAGGCAGGCAGCCCAGCACCAGGCACCAGACCCAAAACCAGACCTGAAATCAGGCCCAAAACCAGACCTGAAACTCATGACTTAGCAACCGATGTTATCCATAGATTCCAGACATTGTATGGAAGAACATTTTGAAACTCCCTGCTCTGTTCTGTTTCACTCTGACTACTAGTGCATGAAGCCCCTGTCACATACCCCCTAGATTGCTCAATCAATCACGACCCTTTCATGTGAAATCTTTAGTGTTGTGGACCCTTAAAAGGGACAGAAATTGTGCACTCGGGGAGCTCAGATTTTAAGACGGTAGCTTGCCGATGCTCCCAGCTGAATAAAGCCCTTCCTTCTACAACTCGGTGTCTGAGGGGTTTTGTCTGCGGCTCGTCCTGCTACAATGGGTTGGGTTTTTCATGAATGGTTTAGCAACTGACCCCCATACTGTTCTTGTGATAGCGAGTTCTCATGAGATCTGATCATTTAAAAGTGTGTGGCACCTGCCCTTCTCTCTCTCTTTCTCCTATTCCAGCCATGTGAAGTGCTTGCTCCCTGTTTGCCTTCTGCCATGATTGGAAGGTTCCTGAGGTCTCCCCAGAGGCTGAGCAGATGCCAGCATCATGCTTCCTGTATAGCCTGTGGAACCATGAGCTAATTAAACCTTTCTTTAAAATTATCCAGTCTCAGGGATTTCTTTATAACAATGTGAGAACAGACTAATACAATTGGGTTGTTTCCTAATTGTTGAGTTTTAAAAATTTTTTTCTGTGGTAAGGACATTTAACATGAAATCTACTCTTAGCAATTTGTGTACAATACATTGTTGTTGAACGTAGGTATTATGTTATATAGCAAATCTTTAGGGCTTATTCATCTTGCTTCACTGACACTTTATGCTTGTTGATTAGTAACTCCCCCGTGTTCCCCACCCCGTTGACCCTGGCAACCACCATTCAGCTCTTTGTTTCTATGAATTTGACTATTTTAGATACATCATAGATACATCATATAAAAGAAATCATGCAATATTTGCCTTTCTGTGATTAGCTTATTTCACATACAATGCATCATAATGGCCTCATAATTCATCCGTTTGCCTCATATTGCAGAATTTCCTCTTTTTTTGTTTTTTTTTAAAACAGGGTCTCACTCTTTCCCAGGCTGACGTGCAGTGACGTGATCATAACTCACTGCAGTCTCGAGCTCCTGAGCTTAAGCGATTCTCCCGCCTCTGCCTTCCAAAGTGCTGGGGTTACAAGCATGAGCCACCGCAACAAGGGGCAATAGACTGTTCGAACAGTTTCTTTTACCTACTTCTGGATTTATTTTTGACATTTGAAGAGCCAACTTGCTTACATTTTTCACTGCTGAGAGACACGCTAAGATTTTTCCTTTTTTGTTGTTTTTGTTTTTTAAAATTTATCTTTCTATCCACATCTACATGTGCAGGTTTGTTACATAAATATGTTGCGAACTGGTGGGGTTTGGGCTTCTGGTGTACCCATCACCCAAATAATTTCTCTTTTATTGTTTACTTTTAAACACTTTTTATTTTATTATTAGTATTTTAATTTTCTAGTCTTCGAATTAACTTTCTCATTCTGATTCGTAATTCACATTGACCTCCATCTTCGCTTCCTTCCTCACACTGGCTGGGAACGTTCCGACTTTCCCTAAGGCCGTGGGTGAGCAGGCTTCTGGGAAATGGAGTCGCACGTTCTTGGGCTCAGCGCGCATGCTCATGGAACAGCGCCCTGAGGCTCCTTCGGCGCAGGTGCAAATGGCGTAGGCGTTCTTTCTGGGAAGATTCTTCGGCTTCAAGTGGAAGACATACTCCGAACCCCCAAGTCTATCCGCCGCTCAGGTCCGGCTCGGATTGGGAGCGGCGGCGAGCCGAGGGGGAATGGGAAGTGCTGCGCGGCTTGGGCAGCGGGTGGCAAGGCGGCCAGGAGGCGGTGGGCGCCCGACAGTGGGAACACCAGCGCCTGCGCGTAAACCCGGGAGGGACGGCGGGGTGGGGGCGGCACGGTCGAGGGAGGGGTCGGAGCTCGGGTCTGGGGAACGCGGGGGCGAGGGAACCCGGGGATGCGGGTGCGGGAGGCCGCGGAGTCCGAGTGTCCGACTCCTGGCAGAGCGGGCGGTGTGGACCAGGCGGCCGCGGGAGGGGTCGAGGAGAGCCTTCGTGCCGGGCGGCACCGAGTGTGAAAGAATTGTCCAGTGAGAGATGAGTGAAATAATCTCTGTCAAGTGAGAGAGATGAGTGAAATCACCTCTGTCAAGTGAGA
>NW_026652522.1:0-40861 GCF_009828535.3 Hylobates moloch
GGGTCTAGAGGGTCTAGGTCTCTCCAGGGGTCCCAGTGCCCAGCACAGGCCTTGGTGCCCGGGGGGGACCTGGGGGCCCAGGGCTGGGGAGAGGTAGCCCTGAGGGCACTTTTTCTGGCACAGCCCTGGGTCGGTCCCCACTCCTTCCCTCCCCACTCAGAGCCCCAGCTGGGTCAGGGAAAAGGGACTTTTCTGTTTCTCCAGCAGGCAGGGCAGGCCCTGTGCCCGGAATGGTTCCGGGGATTTCTAAACCCTAGAAGAGGAATGTGGGGGTGGGGGGTGGGGAGCTGAGCTCTACACACACAAAGGCCGGGCCTGTCCCTCCCCTGCCCAGTTCTATCCGGGGGCCCCACCCTGCCAGGCCAGCCTGGCTTCCATAGGGTCCAAAATCAGGACAGATGAAGGCAGGCCCAGGAGCTGCCCCTGGTTGGCCAAGCCACCCCAGTGGGCACAGAAGCTCAGGGGTCCAGATGGGCAAACTGAGGCCCAGTGAGGGGCGGGGCAGCAGGAGCTGCTGGTGCACCTGGCACCTCAGGGAAGCAGCGGGGGCAGCTCGCCTGCAGCAGGACGAGGGCCCCGGTCCCTCTTGGTGAAGACACAGCCTGGGGCTTTGCACAGGGCTGGGGTTAGAGGTGGGGGGCGCCCAGCAAGGCCTCTTGCTGCTTTACAGCCAGTGCACAGCCCCAAGTGCCCATGCCAGGGGCCATTCTGGGGGGGGGGGCTGGGCATGGACCCCAAAAAGTCCATGGGCCTGGGAGCCGGGCCAGGGGTGGGGGGCCTGGTCCTGCCTGGCTCGGCGGGCGCAGCAGGGACTCACTGGGGGAGCGGCCGTGGAAGTAGTTGTAATACTGGGACACATAGGTCAGGATGCTCAGCCGGTCGGGCACCTTCAGGGCCACCATGTCCTCGGCATCCAGCAAGGCTGGGATGCCCAGGTGCTCCTCCGCCACGCGGAAGGCCTGCGGGAGGTGGGAGGGGGTCAGCGGGGCAGCTGGGAGCTCCCTCCTCCTCCTCCAGGCCCCAGCTCACCTCGACTCAAAGACACAGTCTTGGAGCCCAAAGAGGCGTGGGTTCAAGGCCGGAGCTGGGCCCCGCTCGCGTGGCCTCCCAGCCTCAGCTTACCCATCACTGCAGTGGGGATCACGGTCCCATCCGCACAGGACTGAGGTCGACAGGCCAGTGGGCGCTCAAGGCCCTGCCCAGGTGAAACCTCAGGGGATCCTGCCCCTCACTGGGAGAATCCCGGGCCCCACCCAACCCAGACTTATGCGGTCTTGAAACAGCTCCCTCCAGAGGCAGGGCTGACATTGCTGAGCCCTCCCCGAGGGCCAGAAGGGACATATAGGTCGCCATGTCAGGGCTCCCAGGCAACAGGTGGGGGCCACTAGATGCTGAGACAGGGACACGATAGCCCACGCTGTTCAGCCCGGCAGCCGCTGGCCAGGCATGGCTGTGAGCATGGGAAGTGTGGCCGGCACACCTGAGGAACTGGACTTTTTTATTTCTTTCTTTTTATTTATTATTTTTTTTTTGGAGACAGAGTCTCACTCTGTCGTTCAGGCTGGAGCGCAGCCTCAGCTCACTGCAACCTCCACCTTCCGGATTCAAGCAATCCCCCTGCCTCAGCCTCCTGAATAGCTACGATTACAGGTGCACACCACCACGCCCTGCTAATTTTTGTATTTTTAGTAGAGATGAGGTTTCACCGTGAACTTGTAATTTTAGTTCATTTTAATTAAGTTAAAGCTTAAATTCAAATTGTCCCTGTGCTGAGCAGGGCAGTGCCGGCCAGGCAGGTATGACTGTGTCTTCAGTGCTGACCGCTGTCCCCGCTGAAGGCCAGCTCCGGGGCAGGGACATGGCCGGGGCCTGCCTGGCACAGCACAAGACACGCCTGCAGGCGCGTGGTGAGTCTGCCGGTGCCTCTGCCCACGAGGGAGCGTGGAGCTTATTCTGCAGCAGGGAAACTGAGGCTGCACACAGGGAAGGGCCTGGAAGCTGGGGCGGGCAGGGCAGGACTGGAATCCTGGCAGGGCCGGAAGGCAGGTCCCATGTGGTGGGAGTGGCAGCTGGCCCACTGGGACCCATCCACGGCCCCTCACAGCCACCCCCAGGCCCTTGCTCTGCCTGGGGCAGACTGGGCTGAGCCCCCCGCAGTGAAGTAGGGTCCCCAGCCACCTCCTGCCACCTTGCTCCCCAACTGAGGAAAAGAGGGGACCAGTATGCCCTGGGTGCCAAGATAAGAGGCTATTTCTAGAACTCCAGGGTCACCCAGCCCAGGACGCGCTGCAGGGCTGGTCAGGGAGCCCCCACTTCCCAGGCAAGACTCCCGAGGCATGTGCAGGGCCTGGGGGGAGTCCCTCGGTCCCTCGGACGTGGGTGGGGCTCAGCGGGCCAGCTAAGCCAGCTAAGCCAGCTGTGAGGCCGGGGTGGAGAAGGAGGACATGGGCCGGTGTGGGGGCCACTCACCAGTTTATTGTTTTCATAAATGTTTTCCTTCTTGAGAGCACTGAAGTTTCTGGAAGATAAAAACATGGTGTCCAAAGCAGCTCAGAGTCCACGAAGGGAGGGGCCGGAGGGCCTCAGAGGTCATCTTGCCCAAACAGGGAAACTGAGGCCAGGATGGGGGGCTGTGAAGGAATGAGGTGGCACAGGAACACAGGTGGGCACAGGCCCGGGCTCCCAGCCCTGCTCCGGCCACGGTGACACTGCTGGGACCGTGGTACTGCATCAGACGGCCCCAGCTTCACCTCCGGTGCCCTGGACAGGCCGCCCCTCACCAGTGCTCCTGCCACAGTCAGAGGTAGCAGGAAGCAGGCCTGGGAGGTGAGGTCACCAGCCCAGGGCGGTCCAGCACAGCTCAGCTAGGAGGGGGCTCCTCCCGTCACAACGCTTGGTGACCAGGCGGGTCGCAGAAGCCTGATATCCCCGGGGGACCACAGGGAACGGAGGAAAGAGGCTCCCAGGGCAGGGATGGCGCCGTATGCAGAGAGGGCCGGCCACGCTGGCCCTGAGGGCAAGACAGGCCCCGGATCCGCCTTGTCCCACACATCATCGCTTCTGTTGTCGGAAGGGGTGACTGCTGTTCACCCTGCGGTGAAGGGTGCCCTTCTCAGCGCTTCACAAATACCAACCTAAGGCTCACAGCCGACCTGTGGGGCAGACACCGGTTATGTCCGCATCTCACAGAGACAGCGGCTCGGGGACCTGCCCCAGGTCACACAGTGGGGAGACAGCCGCCAAGGCCACTGAGGTTACACGGTTCTCTCTGGGTGGTGGAGTGGCCTTCCCAGGTGCTCAGCGAGGGCCCAGCCTCACCCCCGACTCACACACTAGACCACAGGGATGCAAGGGTCCCAGGAAGTTCCCGAGATGAGGTCCCCGGCCAGCCTGGACAGCAGGATCCTCCTGGGGACCCCAAGAGGACAGCCTCACGTGACCTCCAGCTGGTCCTGGGACTCCTCATGGGCACCTTGGGAGGATGCCCTGGGCAGAAAACACACCGAGATCCCACACAGGAGGCCCCAGCCCAGCCCCAGGTCCTCCGACAAAAACCACCAGGCTCCCAGCACGGGCTGCAGCTTCTGGGAGGGAGAGTTGGTTAAATCGTGATCTGGAAGCCAGGTGCAGTGGCTCACGCCTGTAGTCCCAGCTACTCAGGAGACCAAGGCAGAAGGATTGCTTGAGCCCAGGAATTCGAGATCAGCCTGGGTAACAGTGAGACCCCGTCTCAGAAAAACAAAAATATAGTGATCGTGACCCGTCTGTCCACGTTGCTGCCTGTGGGGTCCCAGACAGCAGCTGCTACCACGTCAGCATGAACTGGACTGTTCTAGAAGCTTGCTGGCCCCACAGAGGGAGCTGGGGCTGCAAGCCGTGTCCTGCCTCACCCCGGCCTGCATGTCTGACCCCGGCCAGCCTCGGTCTCAGGGCCTCAGTCTCCCTGTCTGGGAGGACAACTGCAGCTCCTGGTGGCGAATCTGACGGCCGTAGCTGCAGCAAACAGGAAGGCCAGGCAGGTCTCAAACGGAGAAGTGGGGGCTGAGACCCCTGTGGCCACGCGGCCTGGGCGGCCTAGTTCTGAGCCCAGCCTGCACAGCCCTTGCCTGGCCCTGACCCCCATAAGAATGCTCCGAGGCCCGGACAGTGAGCCCATTTCACCCGTTTCACAGATGGGGAAACTGAGGCTGGGCAGCAGCCACGCGGTGGGGAGGGGGCAGTGGGATGGGGGCTGCAGGTTGCCCACCTCCCTCCTTAGGAAGCCCCCGCCCCATCTGCCTCCAGCCCTGCCGTCCATCAATCTGCTGGGATCCTTGGGAACCCTCCACTGTGTCCAGCTTGGACCCCCTCCCAGGTAACAGGTTTCAGACGGCAGGACCACCCGTCTGCACAGGCGGAGCTTCTGCACACAGGACAAGAGGGGGCGTGGACTCCTCTCCAGGTGGACGGATGATGAGGAGTCCCCTCCCTGGGCTCAGTGGCAGGGAAAGGGGTTTCCATCTGCTCGGGCCTGGGCCGATGCCTCTGTCTGCCTGGGCTTGTCCCTGGATAGGGTGTGACTCAAGGGCATGTGGGTGGCTATGCCCAGGGACTCTGCAGCCATGCTGGGCCTCAGCCTCAGCCCCCAGGGCTTAGGAGCCGGCTCTCCCTCCCTCTCTCCCCGCCCCCAGCCCTTTGAAAGCTCAAGCTCTTCTGCAGACCTTCCCCAGGGTCACCGACCAAAGCGGCCGTGTCCCCGGAAAGAATGCCCCGACGGCTGGGAGGCCAGTGTCACAAGTCTGTTTTTTCTCTAAACAAGCAGGAGGAGGAAGCCGTCTGCCTCCCGCATTTGCTTCCATCCACCCCAGGGGCCGGCAGCGGCTCTGTCCAGTGGGTTTCCCTGCAGGGCCATCTCACCCCCAGACCCACAGTCAGGCTCTCAGAGCTCCAGGCAGATCAGGGCACCCCAGGCCCTCTGGACACATCAAAGCCAGTGCCCGCACAGTGCGCAGGTCTGGGCTGCTAGTTCAACCACCGCGGCCTCAGGAAGAGGTTCAAGCTGCATTCTGGGCGTTTGAGGCCTCTTCAACTGGGCTGCACCACCCTGGCCGGTCCCACAGCCACCACCCGTCCTGCCCCAAGCTCCTTCCCCAGGGCTGGCCCTGCAGCCTCCAGACCATGGCTCCACACTCCCGGCGCAGAACAGCTTTTCCCGTGCTCCGCCCGATGCACTGACCAGGCCCTCCCCAGATGCACCTGGCCGTCCCTGAGCTCACACTCCAGGGCCCCGAGCAGCTGAGCTCAGAGGCCCGATGCTGGCCGAAATCGCCAGCCAGAACCGTCTCGTAAGCCCCACCAAGACTGCCAGGTGGAGACCCCACTGGTGTCTCCAGGAGCCCCCCAAGAAAATGACACATTGGAGCCCTAACCTCCAATTCCTCCACGTGACCTTACTTGGAGACAGGGTCTTTCTGGAGGTGAGAGAATTCATTTTGTCTCCTTTGGAGACAAAAAGAATTCAAACAGGGTTCTTAGCGGGGAGCCCTGGTCCCGTGACTGGTGTCCTCATAAAAGGGCAATGTGGATGCAGACACACACTGACAGGGAAGAGGATGTGAAGGCACAGGGCGAAGACGGCCACCCCAGAGCCAAGGAGAGAGGCCGGGCAGATCCTCCCTCCCGCCCCCAGGAGGGCCCAGCCCTGCCCACACCTCCATCCGGGACTTTGGCCTGCAGAACTGCGGGAGGACACCTTCCATTGTTGAAGCCGCCCGTTTCGGGGACCTTGCGAGGGCAGCTCAAGCAGGTGGACACCCCTGCCCTTGCTGGACAAAAATGCATCAGCTTCCCCCCACTCAGCAGGTGACCAGCTGCCCATGGTGAGACGGCCGGACCGGGACACAGCCCCAGCCACCGCTGCAAACCTGTGGGCTGTGGGATGGGGGCTGCAGGTTGCCCACCTCCGAGACATGGCACCCTCCGGGATTTAATCTTCTCCTATTGGAAGCCTCAGAATTAAAATCAGGTATACCATGGCCCGGCTCCAAGACACACACCGTGGGGCCAGGCACACAGTCGGTGCCCTATAAATGCTTGTGATGCATTTGTTCTGTGCTTGGTGAGACTTCTGTGGCAGTAACTTATTCTTTCAACACTGGCTGAATGAATGAATTTGCTGAGTCTGTGTGTTGGTCACAAGATTTGCCCTGGGCAACTCTCCGCCGTGCGTGCCCCTGCCCGGCCACACCTGCCCCCGCCACCCCTCTAACTGACCCATGACCATCCACTTCAGCCCATGGAGTCCAGCCGGCCTCTGCCCCGGCGCCTCTGGGGGCTCTTGGGAATGTATACCCCCCTCCAAATTCCTGGGTGGCCGACATCACACTGTTTACTTCCTGGAACAAGATTCGGCCATGGAGTGGGGAGGGCGGGGGCGTGCGGGACTTGGAAGGGAAGGAGCCCCAGCCGAGGCACATCCAGCACATCAGGAGAGAATCCCACGGAAAAGGGAGCAGAGGGAGTGGGGAGGGGCAGGCGGACAGACAGAGAGAGCTGAAGACAGAGACGAAGACCCCGGCGGAGATGGTGGAGGGAGGCCCAAGAGAGACAGGGACCAGACGGCACAGTCGGGATGGCAGAGAGGGGACTCGGGGAAGGAGCAAACCTCAGAGACAGCAAGGACATGGCCAGGCAGAGCTCAGGAGAGGAGGGGGTGGGCAGGGGGCGGTGACGACTGGGGAGGGGAGGCCGCAGAGCCCCCACCTCACACACTGGGCCTCTGGAAGGAAAGTGTGGGGCCCTGGGCGGTCCCCCTGCAGTAGGTGGACAGGCAGACCCCTCCCTCGTCCGTCCTGGAGGGTTCCGGCCAGAGGCGGCCACAGAGGTCTGGCTACAGGCCCTGGGGCAGGAACAGAAGGCCTCTGTCCACAAGCAGCTTCCTGCTGACCTAGCCCCGCGTGGGAGGGGAGGTCAGCCTACCCTCGGCTCTGGCCCAGGAAGTGAGGGCACTGCCTGGGAGCTTCTGGGTGGGGGCCTCTGTGTGAGTCTCTCCCGTGGCCCCCAACAATAGTGGTGTCTCGGGGAGCCCCGCCACCCTTGGGAGCCACTGCTGGAGGGCTCCGCGCACTGCACAGCGGCCGCCCCAGACACCCCCACTTCCTGGCCCAGCCCTGAGCCGGCCTCCAGAGCTGCAGGGACCAGGGAAAGTTTAAGGGACCCTGCCCTGGAACTGAGGGTGCAGCAGAGACCCAACTTCACAACACCCTCCCAAGGCCTGGTCACAAATCCGACAAATGCCCCCAGCCACGAACCCCAAGGAGGAGGCCAGCGATGTTCTCCCACCTACTGGACGGCTTCCTGCGCCACACAAAACGCCTGCCCTCCCTCCAGCCCCGCTCCCTCCCAGCCCAGACACGCTGTGCCCCCTGCCCCATCTGCCCGAGGGCTGTGCCTGGAGACCTGCTTGGGCCCAGGAGTGAAAGGAGCCAGCCCATGGCAGAGCCGCTCCAGCCCCGACAGGCTGACTGGCTGAGGGAGGCAAGGCAGCAGGTGGAGCTGTTTGTTCTGGGTGGTTTCTGAGCTCACCTGGCTGCCCGGCTGCCCTGTGACACCAGTATGGAAACAGTGCCCGGGGGCAGGCGCCCTGAGGCCTGGCTGCAGAGAACCCACAGCCGCAGGTGAGACGGGGCAGGCGGGCACAGGCAGGCTGACCAGGCAGGGGACCCGCCCACCCTGCCACCTCCTGGTTGGCGTGGCTGGGCGATCCTGTTTCCTGGCTGTAAAGCGGAGATTCACGGACACCTCTCTGTGTCTGTGGGGCTCCCCAGTGTGGTCACACGTGGCTCAAGGAGCCGGAACATGGTACACAGGAACGCCCGGATCCCCGCCCCCTCCACCTGGGGTCGGTGGGGCAGAGGCAGAACCAGGAGCCCGGGTGCCCCACCTGGCTGGCCTGGCGCCCGAGCTGGTTCCTTCACAGCTGCTCTCCCCTGAGGGCCAAGCGGAAGCGCGCTCTGCGTGCAGCAGGAAGGACTAAGGCCAGACAAAGGGACGGACTTCCTGGTGGCAGAGCTACAGACACAGAGACAGGACGTCCACCCTTCTGCTGTCAAGGGGTCTTCACTGGAAGGAGAGGGGAATGAGGTGGCGAGGGCGGGACCTCACACAGAGTCTGACCTCAGAGCTGCCTTGAGAGGACAACCGGTCTGTGCCTGTCCTTCACACGCGTTTCCTCCCTTCCTGAAAACTATTGGGGACAGGAGGGACAGCTGAGGGCTGCACAAGGAGACCCCCACCCCAGCCACCACCTCATCCAGAGGCACGGCAGGGAGCAGAGGCTGAGGGCACGGGATGGGGGTGATGAAGGCACAGAGGCAGGCACATCCAAAGAGCCAGGGGCCAGGCACGGCGGCTCACGCCTGTAATCTCAGCGCTTCGGGAGGCTGAGGCAGGAGGATCACTTGAGGCCAGGAGTTCAAGACCAGCTTGGGCAATATAGCCAGACCCCCTCTCAATTAAAAAAAGAAACAATATGCTGAGTGAAAGTAGCCAGACACAGGCCAGATGCAGTGGCTCATGCCCATAACCCCAGCACTTTGGGAGGCTGAAGTGGGCAGATGGATCACTTGAGGTCAGGAGTTCGACACCAGCCTGGCCAACATGGCAAAACACCACCTCTACAAAAAATACAAAAATCGGCCAGGTGTGGTGGTGTACCCCTGTAACCCCAGCTACTTGGGAGGCTGAGGCAGGAGGATCACCTGAACCTGGGAAGCAGAGGTTGCAGTGAGCTGAGATCGCACCACTGCACTCCAGCCTGGGCGACAGAGTGAGAATCTGTCTCGAATAAATAAATAAATCGATAAAATTAAATTAAAAATAAGAAAATTAGCCAGGCATGGTGGCTCACGCCTGTAATCCCAGCACTTTGGGAGGCTAAAGCGGACGGATCACCTGAGGTCAGGAGTTCGAGACCAGCCTGACCAACACGGAGAAACCCCGTCTCTACTAAAAATACAAAATTAGCTGGGCGTGTTGGCATATGCCTGTAATCCCAGCTACTAGGGAGGCTGAGGCAGGAGAATTGCTTGAACCTGGGAGGCGGAGGTTGCGGTGAGCCGAGATCGTGCCATTGCACTCCAGCCTGGGCAACAGGAGTGAAATTCCGTCTCAAAAAATAAAAATAAAAATAAGAAAATTAGCCAGGCATGGTCCCAGCTACTTGGGAGGTTGAGGTGGGAGGATTGCTTGAGTCCAGGTGTTCAAGGATGCAGTGAGCTAAGACGGTGCCACTGCACTCCGGCCTGGGCGACAGAGCGAGACTCCAACTCTGGAATAAAAGCAAAGGGCCTAGGCACCCGTACGAGCACGTGTCCCCACACCCTGGTGCACACCCAACCCTCATGACACTCCGGGTTTTCCATCAGCCAAGGTCTGCAGAGGCCCCCATGCCCCAACACCCATGGAAGCCTGTACTAGCTTCTTCCTGCTGCTGTAACAAATTGCCACAAACTCCGGGGCTTAAAACACCAGGAATTTGTTTCCTCACGGCTCTGGAGGCCGGACTCTGACGTCAAGGTATGGGTTGGGCCTTGCTGCCTAAGGGCACTCTCGGAGAGGGTCCTTCCTGCCTCTTCCAGCCCAGGACACCCTTGGCTTGTGGCTGCACCTCTCTGATCTCTGCCTCCAAGGGCACATGGCCTTCTCCTCTGTCCTTCTGCACATGGGCACCTACTAAGCTCCTACCGTATCTACTGAGCCCCAACGGAAAGGCCCTTATCTGCAGAGCTCCAACCCTGTGCTGGTATCTACCGAGCCCAGTTCCAGGCACCGGAGACGCAGCAGTGAACAAAACAGAGCCCCCACCCTCTGGAGCTGACAGTCCAGTTGGGACAGAACCAAGTCAGCCACAGCCTGGGCAACTCCACACCCACCGGAGCTGGGGGCAGAGGGCCTCCTCTCTCTCCCGCCTCCTTCCTGTTCTGGCCTCTGCACTCTCTGGAGCCACCCTGGGCTTTTATTCATTTACCTGTTCCCTGTCTGTCTCTGTGACCGGAACACTGCTCCCTGCATCTGGATGCTGAGGGGAACTGGCAAAGGACTCAGTGCTGGATACACAGCAGGTGCTCAGTAACTGTCAGTGCACTGAGGAGATACACAGCAACCACTGTGCCAGTGCATGCACATTGCACCTGTGCTCACCCCTGGGCACTGCACACAGGCACATCTGAGCCGGCAGGGAGTAGAGAGAAGCTCCCCAGGACTAGAGGGCCCCAAATCTCCGGCGACACCAGTGATCCATGAAGCTGGTGGCCAGCAGCCGCCGGCAACACCTCTCCCCGCCCCGAAGGCTTTTCAGTCTGGCCCCAGCTTGGATGCCTGGGCTTGGCCACCAGCCAGCCTCATCCTGGACCCTGCAGCCCCGGGGGTGGGGTCTCACCTGCCTTCCTCCCCTTTCCGGGTCCTTCTCCCAGTCTCCGGGTCCCTGGCCCTCTCCGTCAAAGCTCAGCATCAGGCTTTCTATATGGAAGCACGCACCCTGTGCCTAGCATCTTCTGCCTGCAAGGGCAACAGAGGCACGTTCCTGGCGAGGGAGAGCGGCTGCTGCCCAAAGGCCACACAGAGGCCCCTGGCGGCTCCACGAATGCATGTCACAACCTCAGGGCAGGGGCTGAGGCTGTTGCTCAAGACCCCAGCTTCCTGCAGAGAGTGGGACTGGCGGGACAGCGTCCAGGGGCACAGGGGAGGAGCCCCGGATCTGCACAACGGGCTGGGGCTGTGTGACCTGAGCAAGGACCCCTCCTCTTAGCCTCGGTTCTCTGGTCTGCACAGCTGTGGCCTGACAGAGGCCCCAGGTGCTGCCTGTGGCTCCTCCCAACCCTGAAACCTTCCCACCAAAAACACACTCAGGAGAATGCTTTGCCCAGAAGGTGCCTGGGCTGCAGGTGGCCTTTGAGGGCCCCCCCTTCCTGAGCCTCTGGCCCCCAGCCCCGACACACAGATCTCTCCCAGCAAGCCTGGTCCCAGTCATTTAGCCAAAGAGTGTTTGCTGAGTAAATAAACGACGGAGCAGGTCCAGGCTCGGGCCAAGATTCAGCAATGGGCAGGGCCAGCTGCCCAGCTACACACGCCAAGACCCTCCTGGGGGGAGACAGCCTAGTCCTCATCCCCTGCAACTTCCTGCTGTTCCCAGAGATGGGGGCTGTTCTCCATCTCCGGCCCTATCACCCGGGGCATCAGAGGCCCGGCTGGCAGCAGCACATGGGGTCTGGGGGCTTCCTGCCCTGCACTGGCCGCTCCCCCACAGTGGCCCTAGCCGCATCCCCCCAGGGGCTTGAACAGGCTGGGGGAGGGTCAGTGCCCACACGAGGGGTATCCAGGGACCCCATCTGGTGGCCAGGCCCCTGGGCAGTGAGAGCCTCGGAGGGCCCAAAGAGGCAGCTCTGCTGGCCTTTCCCAGGGACACAGAGGGGGACTGGACTGAAGCCAGGGCCCAGGAACCGCCCTGAGTCACGTCTGACTCAGCCGGCGGGCGGGGGATGCCACGGCTCTGGCCCGGCTGCATTCGGTGTCCGGGCACACTGAGGCCACTGGGGACAGCCTCGGGGGGCTGCACGGTGGGCTGTGCCTGCCCAGTCCCACGCCTCGGCTCCCCATCCCCGAGCCGCCCGGGCCTCAGTTTCCCTGCCCGTGTCGGCGCCCAGCGGAACAGCAGAGGGGTCAAAGAGCGCCAGGCAGGACTTACATGAGGTCGGGCCGGTGGCGGTGCAGGATGGCACAGAAGGCCAGGCCGTCGCGGAACGACGTGGTCATGTTGCAGATGTTCACGTCGCGGTAGCCCTCGCACTGCTGCCGGCACCACTGCTGCAGCGCCCTGATGGCCGCCATGTGGGCGGCGCGCCCGCCGCGCGGCGGAACCGCCCTCCGACACCTTCCCGCGGCTGTGCCGCGACCTTCCGGCCGGCGGGACAGACGCTGGGACCGCTACCGCACCGCCCGACCCACGGCGCCCAGCCCGAGCTGAGTCGGACTGAGGGCGACGAGCGCCGGGTCCCTAAGAGAAGCCGAGACCGGCCCCGCCCCCGCCGGCCCCGCCTCCTTGTAGGCCCCGCCCCCAGCCGCCAAGTCCTGCCTCCGGATAGGCCCCGTCCTCACACCTCCCGGCCCCGGCATAGGCTCCCGCCCAGGCAGGCCCCGCCTCCCGACAGGCCCCGCCCGCAGCCGCCAGGTCCCGCCTCCCGACAGGCCCCGCCCCCAGCCGCCGGGTCCTGCCTCCTGATAGGCCCCGTCTCCACGCCTCCTGGCCCCGGCACAGGCTCCCGCTCCAGGCAGGCCCCGACTCCGGACACCCGCCCCCAGCCTCCAGGTTTTGCCTCCTGATAGGCCCCGTGCCCACGCCGCCGGGCCCCGGTACGGGCTCCCGCCCTAGGCAGGTCCCGCCTCCTGATAAGTCCCGCCCCCACGCTGTCAGGTCCCGCCCGACAGGACCCGTCCCCCACGCCGCCTGGCCCCTCCCCAGGCCCCGCCCCACCGCTGCTGGCCGAGACCCCCAACCGGTGAAGGGGCGCGGGCTGCTTGGGGCTCCTGGCATTCTGGACCCCTGCGGAGACCTGGGATTTTCTTTCTTTTCGCCGTCCCACCTCCCACCACCATCTCACCCCACCGCCATGGAGAAGAGGCAGGAAAGGCCGTTGACAAATGGAGACACTGAGGTTCGAACAGCCCTGCCCTGTCTGGGGCCTCAGCCCTGGGCAGCCTGGCCTCCCGGGGAGCAGGAGGCGCCTTGTGTTTCAGGGCTTCAAAGGACGTCCGCATCTGGTTTCTCTTTCCAGGCCGCTACATGCCAGCGGGGGTTCCAGGCAAGGCAGAGGTGAGGCCTGGGCATTGCCAGAGGAGAAACTGAGGCCAGGAAGAGGGCCGTGGAGCCGGAGTTGCACAGCTGGCCTGTGCTTTTCTTCTGGGGGCCTGTGGGCAGGATCTGTTCTTGGGCAGGAGATTCCTCAGGCTGACTTGCAGGGTAGTTCCTAATTTTCCACTTTGAGGTGTGGCACAAGAAATAAGGAAAGTCCCTCTGGTGGGGCCCTAAATTATCCTGGGCTGGCCCCTGGCCCCGTTCTCCTTGGGGAACCTTGTCTGTGGCCACGGGGATTGGACGAGGGCGGAATCACTGACACCAGCTATGTGAGGGGGGCCTACCCTGCTGGCTGTGGGGCCAGGGCTTGTCCGGGCAGGGCCTGCAGGAAGGAAGGTGTTTTCCCGCAGTAGCCCCTGGCAGGGAGTCAGGGCAGCTTCTCTGTGCCCCTTGGGAGGAGCAGAAACTGAGGTCTCCCAACCCCAGCCACTGGTGCTGTTCCAGGTCTTTTCTGAGGCTGGTCCCTGGTGAGACACCGTAGTGTGCATGGCCGGCTGCCTAAGTGTCAGTGAGGCCTGTGTGTAGGTGGTGAGCTCCCCGTCACCAGGGGCGTGCAAGCAGCTGCTAGGCAGGGGAGCCCTTGTGGCCTGGGACTGTGGCTGGCCCTAACCGCTGCTCCGCCACAGTCCCTGACCTGCGGATGTCAGGGGATATCGTGCCAGCACAGCCGGAGCCGGTCCTGGCACCGGGTTTTCTTGATTCCCAGGGCAACGGTTAGGAGAACCAGAAAAGCTGGAAAAGAAGGGAAAGATCAAGAAGCAGAAGCAGCGGGGCAGTGGGCGGGGGGAATTAGTGGGGGATGGGGGACACAGGGGTGGACAGGCGCTAGGGCCCAGCTCCCTTAGAAGGAGTGGTGTGGGAGGTGGCCTGGGTTTCACTTTTATCGTGAACTTTTACCGCTGCACACTTAAAAAGCCATCTCACTGGTCACCCCGTGGACCATCCTGCGCGGCCCCCCTCTGGCACCAGTGAGCTGGGAGGCAGCATTTGCGACGCTTCCCCACCAGCACCTCACACAGCATGTCCCTCCAGGGTCCCCGGAGCCAGAAGCCAGGACACCCCCAGACAAATGGTCCCTTCTCCCCACTGCCCATGGCTGCCACCCTCCCATCCAGACGACCTGTCCCCCCGCCTCTGCCCACAGGGCTGCCTCCTACCCCTCCGGCCACCACAGTCCACCCTCCCCAGCAGCCCGAGGGATCTTTCTAGAAGGCCTGACCAAGCCCTTCCCCTGCCGGGAGCCTCCCAGGCTGTCATTCCAATAAAGTCCAGGTTGCTTATCAGAAGTTCGGCAGGCTTATCACGCCGCATCTCCCCGGCCGCACCCTGCCACGCTTACCCCAGAGCTTCGCGCCTGCACCGGCCCCCAGCACCCGCCCCTCCTCCTCATCCTCCAGGACCCCCACCCTGAAGCCCCTTGGAGCTACCGAAGGCTCCCGGGGTACCAATCTGTGCTCCCCAGGGCTGCCATGTGGACTCTGTTTGCACACGCCTCCCCCGTCCAACATGGAGGGAGCCTCTACCCGGGGAACCTGCTGCCTTCCGGCCTCACTGGGGAACTGCCTTCCCTTGGGCTCAGTTTCCTCATCTGCAAAGTGACATCATAGCCCCTTCCACCAAGGGTTACCCCACGGCCAGGCACGCAATAAATGCAGCATGATGTACCCAGGGGTGGGGAACAGGTAAGAGCGGTGTGAGCTCAACAGGCCCCAGGACGGGGAAGCTCTGAGATGGGGGCCCAGACTTCAGGCCCTTTAGAAATGATGATGACCTCAGCCTGAGACCAACAGAGAGAGAGAAAATGGGGAGAAAGAGAGAGACAGAGAGGGGAGAAAGAAAGCGGAGAGGAGAGAGAGAGAAGACAGAGCAAGAGCCTCCCTAGGGAGGCTAAGCTAAGTAGGAGTCACTTTGTTGGAGGAAGGGGAAAGGGCAAAGGGAACAGGAGTTGCAAAGGCCCTGCGGCAGGAAGGAAGACTCGAAGATAGGCTGGTGTCGCTGGTGCAGGGGACTGGGAGGAGGTGCAGGGGCTGCGGGAGGAAGGGGTGCAGGCAGCAGGGCCCAGCTAAGCCCCTACTCCAACTTCTCCCACCAATTTCCATGCCTACGTTGTCATTTGATACTTACAGTCACCCTTTAAAAGTGGCTCTGGGCCAGGTGTGGTGGCTCATGCCTGTAATCCCAGCATTTTGGGAGGCTGAGTTGGGACGATCACCCAAAGTCAGGGGTTTGAGACCGGCCTGGCCAACATGGTGAAACCCCGTCTCTACTAAAAATGCAAAATTAGCCGGGCATGGTGACACATGCCTGTAGTCCTAGCTACCTGCAAGGCTGAGGCAGGAGAATCGCTTGAATCCGGGAGGTGGAGGTTGCAGTGAGCTGAGATCACACCACTACACTCCAGCCTGGGTGACAGAGCAAGACTCTGTCCCCACCCCCTCACTCGCCGCCCAAAAAAAAAGTGGCTCTGGGCCAGGTATTGTGGCTCATGCTTGTAGTCCCAGCTACTCAGGAGGCTGAGGCGGGAGATCACATGAGAACAGGAGGCTGCAGTGAACTGTGATCACACCAGTGCACTCCAGCCTGGGTGACAGGGACATTAATGTGTGTGTGTGTGTACACATACATATATGGGTGTGGGTTGGCTGTGGGTTGGCTGTGGGTTTAAAACCCGACTGGCTGGGTGCAGAGGGTCATGCCAGTCATCCCAACACTTTGGGAGGCTGAAGTGGGAGGTTTGCTTGAGGCCAGCAGTTCAAGACCAGCCTGGGCAACATAGCAAGACCCCGCCTCTACAACAAATACAAAAATATTAGTCGAGCGTGGTGGTGTACACCTGTAGTCCCAGCTATCCGGGAGGCTGAGGCAGGAGGATTGATGGAGGCTGACAGGTCGAGCCTGCAGTGAGCTGTGATCATGTCACTGCACGCCAGCCTGGGTGACAAAACAAGACCCTATCTGTTTATGATCTACAAAATGGCTCTATTGATTCTGCAGCTCAAAAAACTGAGGTTCTGAGAGGAAAGGAGGAGGGTGGAGGGCACAGGAGGGGAGAAGAGGGAGGGGAGAAGGCCCCCCGATCAGCCTGCCCTCTCAAGCAGCGGCCCCGACTCTGACACCAGGTGGGGCCCGGGAGAAGGTCGGCCCAGCTGGTGTCCTGCCCAAGTGTACACCCTGGGCCAGGACAGGACTTCCAGGCCAGATGACCTCAGTTTCCCCACTTCCAGCCTCCACATGTTCTGAACCCCTCAAAGACGGAGGCAGGGAGAAAGGGATCTCTCAGCCCATCAGGGTGGCAGGGCCCGTGCTGGGGACCCAGGGAGGACATGGCCCGAGGCATCGCTCCCTTCAGTCCTAAACGTGCACCTCGGCTTGCATTAGCTTAGCTCCTGGAGGACATGCTGGCTGCTGGGTCCCCAAGAGGGGCTGCAGAGGTGGGGACCCAGGTGCCACACCCGGAGGGGTGGGGCGGGCTTATGAGGGGTTGACTCCTTCCAGCAGTGGATTCAACCCTGAACGTCACCTGACCAAGGCTGCTGGGCCAAGCTGGAACAGAATCGGCTCCTTGAGGCTGGGAGGCGGAGGCGGTTCGGGAATGCAGAGGGAGGGAGAGAGAACCAAGGGAGGTGTCCTGGCCGAGCGGCGTTTCCCGCGGGACTTCTCAGAGCCTTCATCGCCTGATGCGCACCTCCACTCTTCCAGGGAGAGGCCACACTGCACAATGGTTCCCAAACTGACTTGCCCACAAGACCCCTGCGGACGGTTGTCGGGGACCACGTCAGCCCCACCACAGAGCGTGGAAGGGACATCGCCCTCCTCCCCATCCCCGAGGCTGCCGTCAACCAGTGCCATCCCTACGGCCCCTGGCAGGACAGGGAGCGGGAAGCTGTGACACCCCATTTTAAGGGGCCACCCATTAATTAATTAGGTTCCATGAATAATGCATGCCACCTTGGGTATATTAATAGCATATTTATATGGTGTGCTATGCGGAGTATACATTCTCGTCTGAACACCTCACAAATAATTCACGACCACCACTCCCTCCCCAGCCTCCAGGAGAGCCTGGCCGGTGCTGTGGCTGGGGCCGGTGGGCTGCTTCCCACAGCCAAATTTTACATTTCATTATAAATGGCTTTGCTGGGCATGTCGGTAACTCGTGCATTTCCATCCACTTTATTATTAATGGCTTTCCTGAACTGTAGCAGCCCAACGCCGCGCACAATGCGTTATAAATATTTGATCCGGCATCTATGGTCTGCCATTTATCATTTATAACGGGTTACAAAAACATTATAAAACATTTACTGCACATTTATAGATCATTTTCGACTACCACCACGATGTGTTATAAATACATTATTAATCCTCTCCACGCCATTTATAGGAATCCCTTGTAACGGGGCCCAGCCCACCCCGCCCCCAACTTCGAGGAGCACAGAGCTCACACAGGGCTGACAGATGTCGCCGGGTGGCGGGACCGGGGCAGAGAAGCCAGCCTGCCTCTGATTGCTGTGTGTCCTTGACCGGGTCATGGCACCTCTCTGTTCAGAGGAGAGCGACAATAGCGCAGATGCCTGGCCCTCAGCACCTGCTGTGTGTCACACAGGTTGTTCACTGCCCCTAAGTCTCAGGCAGTTTTTATTTTTTTGAGACAGAGTCTCACTCTGTCGCCGAGGCTGGAGTGCAGTGGTGTGATCTTGGCTCACTGAGATCTGCCTCTCGGGTTTCAAGGGATTCTCCTGCCTCAGCCTCCCAAGTAGCTGGTATTACAGGCGTGCATCACCACGCCCGGCTGATTTTTGTATTTTTAGTAGAGACGGGGTTTCACTATGTTGGCCAGGCTGGTCTCAAACTCCTGACCTCAGGTGATCCACCTGCCTTGGTCTCCCAAAGTGCTGGGATTACAGGCGTGAGCCACCATGCTCAGCCTTGTTTTTATTTTCTGAGACAAAGTCTTGCTCTTTCACCCAGGCTGGAGTGCAGTGGCGCTACCTTGGTGATCTTGGCTCACTGCAGCCTCCGCCTCTCGGGTTCAAGCCATTCTCCCACCTCAGCATCCAAGTAGCTGGGATTACAGGTGCGCACCACCATGCCCAGTGTGTTTTTAGTAAAGACAGGGTTTTGCCATGTTGGCCAGGCTGGTCTTGAACTCCTGACTTCAGCTGATCCGCCCACCTCGTTCTCCCAAAGTGCTGGGATTACAGGTGTGAGTCACCGTGCCTGGCCTCAGGCCACCTTGATGCCCACTTCACAGTGAGGAATCAAGCTCAGAAAGGGGCAGCGATTTGTGCAAGGCCAGTGGGGAGCAGGCGTTAGAACCCTGAGGTCGGTCCTGCCTCGTGTCACCCACCTGCCCAGGCCTGCAGCCACAGGCTATGGCCCCCGCCGACAGGACTCTGGATGGGGCTCCCGGCGTCCTGGCTGGAATGCTTACTGGGGGTGGAGGACGCCTAAAGGGTGTTTGGGATCCAGCAGCCCCTCCACCGTACCCCAGCTCCAGAGGCCTCCGGGCCCTGTGTCCCTAAAGACCCTGTGTTCCCCAGAGCCGGGGCACCAGCAGTGGCCTGGTATGCAGAGCACTGTGGTCAGTGACACCCTCACCAGGCTCCTGCATTTTCCATCTTAGGGAGGGCACATGGCTGCCTCCCGGCTCCCTCCCCTCCCAGGGCCCATCTCCCTACTAGGGAATGAGTGCCTGAGGAGCCCTCTGTGTGCCAGGCCTGCCCCCTGTGCCCCCCGAGGCTTGCAGGCTCCTCCAGGCCTGGCTCCACAGCAGGAGGACACCAGTGGGAAAAGAGGGCTGTGGGCGCTGGACCCTTCCCTCCGCCTGCCCTGCTGGTAGTCAGCCAGAGCCCTGTGCCCCACTACAAGTGGATGGGCCCAACTCCTCCCCACTGCTCAAGACCCACCCCGCCATGCCACCTTCCCCCAACAGCCCTTCCTAACTTCCACAGAGAGGGTGCCCACCACACCCTGGCACAGGCCTACTGGGGTCCAACCCTGGGTCCCCGGTGAGCCCAGCAGGGCCTGGCTTGGGGTGTCCTTTTGGGCCTGGCCCAGTGAGGGTTTGGAAAGAACTGGGATGTCCAGTTCTGCCTGCCCATGCTCAGCTTCCTACAGGCCACCTCCCAGGACAAAGGGGCTGCTGTCCCCAGAGGAGGCTTCAGCCATACCCTCCTCTTTGGAAGCACCTGGAATGACCCCAACTGCCGGCTAGGCCTGGGCCTAACTGGGTCAGGGGTCTGGGGTGCTCTGAGGAAGGGAGCTGGGGGAGGCTCAGGCCCCCCAAGCAGCTCCTGCCCTGCACCCTACCTGCCACGTGACCTCGGGCCACTGTCTGGGCCTCCCAGGGTGAATGGGGGAGACGCCTGATGGGGAGACCTGCACTCCTGCTGCCGAGGGCGCTCAGGCCCCAGGTGCCCACACTCAGCCTGTGGCTGCCACTGTCTGGCCTGTTTGAAGGTCAGGGTCCATCCCCAGCCAGAGCTGAAAATGAAACCCGGAAGCACTTGTTTTGAGACTGAAGCAGCAGGTGAGCTTGTCACTATGGCATCCCCCGGCCCCGCCCCGGCCCCACCTGGAGAAGGCAGCCCGGGACTGCTGGGAACCACTGGGAGGGGCTGGGACCCTGCCTGGCCTGGCTCAGACAAGCTCCTGGGCCTCCCTCCGCTCCTGGAAGGAAGGGAACTGTGGAGTCTGGGCCGGACCCTCTGAGTCCCGGGGCCATCTGGGCTCCAGTGGTCACCCTGGGCGAGGGGCTCACAGCCACACAGGAAGGTGCTGATCCCAGATCCTCCACTGTTCCAGAACAGACGGCCCGGGACCTGCCCGCAGCCACCCAGTGGCACAGGGGTCCTGCTGGGTGCCCCAAAAGGCTGGTTCCCGGGGTCCCTGGGCCCAGTGGCCGTGGTGAGGAACTTGCGGAGCCAGAGGGAGGGAGAGGCCAGGCATGGATCATGGCCTGACCCAGGGCTCCCTGGTCCATCTCACAGCCCCGTCCACCCTGGGGTCGGCACCATCATTCCAACACCCACACTTCTGCTCACACCGGCCCCTGCCAGGTGCCCGCTGCAGGCACAGATTCCAATCTACCCATTTCTTTGTCCAGGCGCGGTCAAGTTTCCCTCCCAGGCGTCTTTTCCATCTTCCCCAGCACAGACCGCAGAGGCCTCTCACCTCTGGGACACAGAACCTGGGGTCCACCCTGGCAGCCAAGGCCAGACATGCCCCCTGGGGCTCCCTTTATGGTGGGGACAGGCCTGGGATACCCTCCAGAGGTTATGGAAGCCCTGGGCCAGGCAGAGGCTAAGTTTGCCCCATGGGTGCCACAATTGTGAGCCACCAAGGCCCTGGGCCCTGGGGTCATCACCCTGGGGTGGGTGGGTGGGGTCTCAGGCACGTCTGGCACATCCTGGCCCCAATCGGCACACACACCACAGCTGATACCCCTCACCTGAGCCCTTGCCACCCGCCAGGCCAGCTACTTCCCCCGGATGCCTCTGCTTAGCTTAACCTCCGCTGCCTCCTGGGCAGGAGTGAACACAGGCCCAGGCAGCAAGAGGTCCAGAGGGTCCTGGGCCCCAGCATCAGGGCCCTGCCCTCAGCGCCCTCCCCATCCTCCTTCCCCGTGCCTGGTCCACGACCCCAGCCAACGTCCCGGGGCTCTACCTGCTACAGGCTGCTCTGAGCCAGATACACGCACCCCCGTGAAGGGCCCAGGCTTGCACCCAGCTGGGACACACAGACTGGCCTCTGGGCCTGGCAGCAGTGTCCTTCCCTTTCCCTGTCCTCAACCCAGGCACTGGGTTCTGGGCCCACAGAGCTTGGACCTCCCTCCCTCCCTCCCTCCCTGATCAGACCCTGAGGCAGGCAGGACCCCCACCCCACAGCCTGGCTGCAGTGACGTCAGGAGAGCAGACGACCAGAGGCTGGCGGGGCTACAGGAGGTGCTGGACTGTGGGGTGTGGAAAGGCAGCCTGGAGGTGCCCCGGGAGCCCATAGAGGGTGTAGCGTCGGGTAAGGGTGGCTCCTGGCTGGAGGGGACACGGCGACACAGCTGGGGTGCTGCACCTGGGGAGAAGGGTCAGGACCCCGAAGGTGTGGACTAGCAAAGGCCCCACATCCAGGCCTGGGAGAGGCAGCCTGGCCCTCAGGAGGCTGGGGTTTGGGTGTGGGGCATACACAGCAGGCACTGGGGGCTGAAGGGCTTGGTGGGCCCGTGCTCACTCGGTCTCAGATGAGATCGGGTCATGTCCCCGCCAAGCCTCAGCACGCTTCTGTCCTCTAAGACTCGGATGGACACGGGCCCTGACCTTGATCCCTGAGCCCACACAGCCTGCACACACCCACCCCCTATGAGGATGCCTCCCTGCATCCACACCCCACCCCCGGGGCTGGGGAGGCATCCACATCTCTGCCCTGCATCTGCTGAGCCTCCAGGGCCCCTTCCCACTGCACAAACCTTGGGCCCTGCTTCCACTCAGCCCAGCCCCACTCTGGGGCAGCCCATGGCTCCAGGGCCCCAGGGCTCAAATCTCAGCCCTGCCCCTTATCCGCGCAAAGGTAGGAGAGCCAACAGCAGAGCAGGACGGGCCTCACCCCACACCCAGGCCTGTGCTAGGCGCTCCTCACTGCTGTCCCTGTCCCTAACCCTAACACATACTCAGACCCAGGGCAGAGGTGCTGGCACCAGGGGCCTGAAGGCAAGGCACTAAGGGTACGGGTGAGGGAGGACGGCCCCGCACAGCTGGGATGGAGACCGCTCGGCGGCCCATGGGCCTCCAAGTCACTCCCAGGGCAGCCTCCCAGTCCCCTGGAGCCACAGGAGCCAGCTGTGGACAGGCACATCTGGTGACAGAGCTGGCGGTGGCTCACCCCACCTGGGACCTGGTCCCCGGACCTGTGCAGCCTGGAAGAATCCAAAGAGGGCGGGCAGGTGGGCACAGGAGTGCCCAGGGGCCCAGGCAGGTGGTGCAGGTGCGCAGGCCAGGGGCTAGGCTGGGAGGCTGTGGGCCTGGAGCCTGGCTGCCCCCTTGCTGGGTGCTGTCACAGGGCGTCCTCCAAGGCCACAGCATCACTAGAACCTTGAGGCCTCGCGCCACCTGGGCTTGCAGGAGGGCCTGGGTCGGCTTCTTAGCCACAGTGGCCTGGGTAGAGGGCAGCCGGGGCCTGGCTGACCTGGGAGCACTCATGGGGAACCGGGAGAGCACAGGTCCCATCTGTGTGCTGGAAAGACCCCGGTGCGAGGACAGAGGGGGTGGGCAGCCCTAGCCCCAACCTGGCTGGGAGGCAGGAGAGTGCACTGCGGGCCAGCAAACAGGGCCCCACGCTAAGCTCTGCCCTGCATGCACTAGGACCCTCCCAGACCCTCCCCTGTGAGCGGGTGCTGGCAAACGCAGGACGAGCAGCACCACCAGCTACTCGGACTCTTCTGGAATGAGACCCCCACGCAGCTCCCACAGGGGGACGCCACAGTTGAGGCTCTCAGGGCCTTGTTGATCCTTTTAGTGCAGGAGAGACCAGTCAGCTGGGCCAGGCCACCACGCAGCCTGACAAGGCTGGACTCACTCAACAGAGGCCGACCCCATGAGCAGAGGACTCAAGGCCAGGCAGGGCCCAGGGCCGGCACTTGACGGGGAGACCGTGACAGGGTGGGGGGCGGCCAAGCAGGCAGCGTCCCCCGACCCTCGACACCTGCGGGAACTGCTGGCCCAAGGGAGAGCCCGGCCTGGCCTTGGTCTCCGCCTCCCAGGACCCTGCCCAACTCCCTGTGCTGTGGGGCTGGGGAGCCAAGGCCAGGGTCCTCGAGGCTCTCACTGGCCAGAGGGCGACACGGGACACCAGAGAGTACACTGAGAGTTCAGATCGTTTCATTGAAAACCAGCCCAGGCCATGCCCGGTGGGATCCTGCACACGCTGGGCCACGTCGCCCACCGCTCTGCAGCAGGGCTGTGGCCCAGAAGGTGAATGAGGGCTTCGGAGACGGCCCCCGATGCCAGCAGCCGGCCTGGAGCCACCCCAGGGCTCCGAGTATCGCTCCTGGGCCTGCCTGGCCTCAGGGCTCGGCGCCCTCACCTCCTGGGACACACCAGCAATGCCCACGCTTCCTGGGCTTCGCCTCGAGGATCCCCGGGGCCGGGCCGGGCCGGGGCTTGGAGGGAGGTCGGCTGCCACACCTCACATCACGGCCTCCATATGCAGGGTCCTCAGGGCCTCGGAGATCTGTGCGCTGGGGTCCATCTGGCCGTACATGCCCACCAGGAAGGCCCGGTGCAGCAGCACAGCCGCGTGCTCTGTGGGGGAGACGGGGCCCTGCATATCACGCTGGCCACAACATCCTGGTCGCAGTGACCAGACCTCGGGACTCCCAAGAGCCAGCTCTCGGGAGACGCGCCTCTGGACTCCCCGAGGGCTGCCAGGGCCCCGGGCGGGGAACCAGTCCTCACCTTGGCACAGGAGAGTGTACTCGGGCAGGTTCCTGAGGGCCGTCTGCACCATCTCAAAGTCCTGGCTGCCCAGGCAGTACATGAACGTGGGCAGGAAATCCGCTGCGATGCTGAAAGAGCCACGCGCTTCAGTGGGAACCTCCGCCCCGTGCCCACGCCAGACCCCTCCCCGCCGACAGGGGCGCTGAGCCGCCTGGAAGCCTGGTTTGGCCACCAGGCGGGTCAAGCGGTGACCTGGGTTAGCAGGGCCCGGCGGTGGCGGCGGGACAGAGGCCGGCGGTGGCCTCACCTGGGGCTGTTCTGGATGGAGCGCAGGGCCAGGCTGAAGGCGAGGTTGCGGCAACACTCCTCGGCCGAGCACATCAGCCGCTGCAGGTTGGTCTGATGGGAGGAATGGTGGGAGTTGTGTGACCAGGGAGTCCAGCCCCCATCTAGGCCCCTTCACCTCTTGGTCTTGTGATGGTTGGTGGCAATGGCAGGGACCCTAGGCTCCTATCCAGAAGGCAGGACGCATGTGCCATTGGCCAGTCCCAGCGCAGGGCTGAAGGTGGGCCTGCCCTGGCGGCGGCTCGACTGTGAATACCTGGGCTGGGGCCCCACCCAAAGCCCGGCCTCAGAGGACTCCCTGGGGCTCAGCGCGGGCACCCCGTGTTGGGGCGGCCTCGGAGGGCTCCCTGGGGCTCAGCGCGGGCACCCCATGTTGAGGCGGTGGCCCTGCGGGGTTCTCCACGGGAGCGGCTCCTCCCAGCTCTCCCTCAGCCGCATCCAGCTCACCGAGAAGCAGCCCAGGACCTTGGGTCTCCGCCGGGACATCTCGTCTATGTCATTCAGAGCCTCCAGCAGATCTGACACAGAGACGGCCAGGCCAGAGCTGAAGGGCCAGGCAGATCTCTGCCCACCCCACCCCAGCCACCCAGAGGGGGCAAGGCCCGAGCACCACAGGACAGAAAGCACTGGAAAGCATGAGCCCAGGGATGCCCCGGGCAGTCACCTGCCCCAAGCTCCGCAAATGCCCGGCCCTGCCCCTACCAGTGGCCTCCAAGTAGAGAGAGGGGTTGACCCCTCATGGCAGCCCCAAATCCAGGGTGCTCTCAGCAGCAAGTGTCCCCATGGCCCGACTCCATCCAGGCCGCCCAGCCTTAGCTGTCCTCTGACGATGGCCACTGGCCCTGCCCACCCTCTGGCCCTGCCCACCCTCTGGTCCTGCCCACCCTCTGGTCCTGCCCACCCACCTGACCTCTTCCTGCCGCCCCCCCACCACCTTAGGGGGCTGCCCTGCTTTTTGCTGTGTCTGAAGCAGAGCAGCCACCTCCAGCTCCCCTGCGCCCCTGAGTTTCTAAGGCCCTCTCTGGGGGTGCTCCCCACTGTGAGGAACGGCCCACCCACCCACAGCCCAGCATGGGCTGGGCTCACGCCAAAGTCAGTGCCCAGATGGCTGCTGCCCGCAGCCCCATGGGACCCAGGGCGCCAACCTGGCGCTGAACTCGATGGGTGAAGCAGGGCCTGACTCACCCTCCACCGTTTGGCCCCGGGAAAGCCGCTTCATGTAGGGTGCCATCTCGGCCGCGGTCAGAGGGGTGAACAGGGAGACGCTGACCAGGGGTAGGGAGCCGGCTGAGCTCTCCTCTGGAAGACAGCGGCAGTGCTGCAGGAGGGCAGGAGGGGCAGGACGCGCCACACAGAGGCACCAGGGCCTGCCCTCCCGAGAGCACAGCGGCCACTGTCCAGGCTCCCAAGGTGCCCGCACACAGCAACGCTCCACAAATGGGGTGGAGCCAGGAGCCGGGAGCTGCCTTTGGATCCGGCCATGCACCTCTGCGAGTCTCTCCCTGCTGGGTTTCTCGCAATGTGGGCCAGGACCCACTGGGCACAAGACAGGATGGACCCTTGGGACCCGGGCCTAGCACTCTTCCGACGGCACAGGAGAGGCGTGCTGCGGTGCCGTGTCACCTCAGGCAGGGAAAAACCAAGGACAAGCCCTGCCCAGTAGGACCAGGGGAGGCTTCCTGGGGAGGGACATCTGGGACAAGCGCTGGTGGATGGTGGATGTGCTGGGGGCGGGGGGGTGGGGAGAGCCATGTGCTGGGGCGGGGGGGTGGGGACGGCCATGTGCCGGGGCGGGGCCATGTGCCGGGGCGGGGCCATGTGCCGGGGGCGGGTGTGCTGATGCTCTGTCAGGCACCAGTCAGCGCTTCGTCCCCGTGAGGTGGGCCAGGGGCCAGCCAGCAAGGTCCCAGGCTCACAAAGCCCCCATCGGGACGCCTCAGACGGCCCAGGGCTGGTTGTGCAGCCGGGAAAACCAGGCCCTGTAGGACTGCTTCCTGCAGCCCCCGCCAGCCCCACTCACCCTCGCCCTCTTCGTCCAGGCCTCGGTCAGTCCTGTCATCCCTGCTGGGCAGGCTGAGCCCTGCAAGGAGGGATTTCAGCATCACCAGGTCACTGTTGTCGAAGGACAGGTCGCTGGGGAGAGAAGATGCTTTCACCTGGGAGGAAGACACTGGCAGGCAAAAGGCTGGGTCAGGGGTCAAACTAGGGCAGCATGGGAGGGCGTGGACACAGGCACGCAGGAGAGGCCAGGACGCTCAGGGGGAGGGCCGGGCGGGGAGGCCACGTGTGCATGGAACGGGACAGAGAGCTGCAGGGGTGGGTTCAGACAGCTCCCGCACAGGGTGGGGCGGCCTCTGCGCCCTGGGATGAGCACCACGTTCAGCAGCCCTCCCCCGCCTTCCCAGGAACACCCTCCAGACCCCGCTGGACCGTCGCCGGAGGCCCGAGGCTTCCCTGCAGCCCGTGGGCACTCACTGGAGTGGGTCGGCGTGCTTCTGCAGGAAGGAGATGGCTGCTGGGGCATTGTAGGTAATGTACTTATGGATGAACTGCACAAACTTGTTGATGAAGGTAGCCAGGTGGCGGGAGGACTTCCTGTAATTCTGCAAAGCAGAAGCGGCACCCTCGAGCTGCTCTGCCCCGTGGGGCCAAAACAGACCCTGTGCTCCCATCTGCTCCCAGAGCCTCAGGGCACAGACCCCACCGCTAACGAGCCCCCTCTGCCAACCACTGGGGCGTCACGGGCCCGAGGGTGGCCGGCATGGCCTGTCAGGGTGTGGACACAGCCGTCTGGGGCACGTGCCCAGATGGATGAGGGGCTCGAGGTGGCACAAGCAACACGCAGAGAGTAGCACAGAGGGTCTGGGCTAGGATTCTGAAGGACATATAGGCCCCTCAGGCACATGAGGGGCAGCAGGCAGGGACTTCCCAGGCGGGGAGCTGGTCCCCAGGCCAGGTGGCCTGGCCTGGGCCCTGGCTGCAGAGGTCCTCCCAGTCCCTCCCCGGGTGGATGAGGCAGGCCCGGGCCAGGGCGGAGGGAGTGGAAGGGAGCGCGAGGGCAGGCGGCGGGAGCACACACCAGCAGCAGGCGGATGAAGGACAGCAGGCAGTCCCACAGCGCCCCCTGGTGCTCGCTGCGGAACACGTGGGGCTGCAGCAGCTCCAGCAGGCCCAGCACGTGCAGGAAGCAGCTCAGGTGGTTCTGCTGCCGGAACTCCTGGAAGTTGAGGTGGGTGCGGCCGTGCAGGAGCGCCGCGATCATGGGCAGATGCCTGTGGGCGCAGTGAGGGCCCAGTCAGCCCTGGCCAGCCGGCTCACCTGGCGCACGTCCCCAGGAAGGCCCCACTGCCTGCCCCGAGAGCCAGACCCCGTGCTGCCCCCCAACACTATCCCCTGCCCTAGGAGGTGGGGATGAGATCGCCTCTTTCTGAGGCCCACCCAGCTCCTCCCACCTGAGGCCCAGTTCAGGCCTCTGACTTCCCTCTGTCAACCTCAGCCCATGGGAACATGCTTTTTTTTGTTGTTTTTTGTTTGAAACGGAGTTTCGCTCTTGTTGCCCAGGCTGGAGAGCTGCAGACACCCCTGGTTAAACCAGCGTCTGGCGAAGACGGGGCTTCTGGGACAGCACCTGAGCAGCAGCAGCGGGTGCGCCACCGCCAGCTTCCGGCAGGCCATGCTGGCATCCGCCCCTCGGTTCTCTGATGCCCGGGAGTCGCTCGTGTCCGCAAGGAGCGTGATGAAGCGGTGGATGAGTCCGTCCAGCTGCAGGGAGGGGCGCTCTGAGGCTGGGGCTGCTGGCTCCCCTCACTTGCCCGCCCACACTCAGCCTGTGGCCGCCAGCTGTGGCCGCGATCCACCACGTGGCACGCCATGAGCAGAGGAACTGGCTCCTTATGGCTCCCACGAGCACCTCGGGAGGGCAGGCAGGCCACAGCCAGCCTCTGGGAAAACCCCACACAGAATAAAAGCAAAGCTCAAAAATGATACGATGAGCAGGAAACAAGCCAAAACTACACATCGGCCAGGCGGGCGTGGTGGCTCACGCCTGTCATCCCAGCACTCTGTGAGGCCGAAGCAGGAAGATCACCAGAGCCCAGGAGTTCAAGACTAGCCCGGGCAACATGGCAAGACCCCATCTCTATTTTTAAAAATACAAAAAGGTTAACTGGGTGTGGTGGCATGTGCCTGTGGTCCCAGCTACTCAGGAGGCTGAGGTGGGAGGATCACTTGAGCACAGGAGGTTGAGGCTGCAGTGAGCTATGATGGTGCCGCTGCACTCCAGCCTTGGCAACAGACACCCTGCCTCAAAAAACCCCCCGCAAAACTGCACATCAAGTGTGATTTCAATGAATAAAATGACATATAAGTGAAAAAAGCCGCAAGCAAAAATGATTAGAAAAAGTCAGCTGCCCTCTGTGGTACCAGCAGAAGACAGGCTGCAGGTTCCGGCCAGCGGTGGGGAAGCGGGTATGGGAGGCCCAGCCCTCCCCACCAGGGTCACTGGAGAGGAGCAGACGCAGCCGTCCACCAAGACCCCATGCACGAGTCCCCAGCAGCTGTCACTGCCCCAAACTGAACATGACCCCATGTCCACCAGCAGATGAACAGATAAACTAACGGCCGATCCACACAATGGCAGGACACTCCGTGCCCACACCACCACGACTCTCCAGACTGTGAACAGAGCACCTGCAGGCTCCCTCGGTATAAAACTCAATGCAGACAAAC
Organism: Hylobates moloch; assembly: GCF_009828535.3. NCBI lineage: Eukaryota > Metazoa > Chordata > Mammalia > Primates > Hylobatidae > Hylobates > Hylobates moloch. The sequence continues at coordinate 28,390 of NW_026652522.1, forward strand.
CCACAGGGCCACAGGGCGGCGCGGACCAGGAAGGGGCAAGAGGGGAAGCCGGCGATGGCCATGCACACTGTGGCCTCCGCCCTCCCTCCCTGCCTGGCCAGGGCACCTGGGATGGCGGCGGGGAGCAGCAGAGTTGTGCCCTCACCTTGCAGACGCTGCTGCTGGCGGCCCCTTCGCTGTGCAGTAGGACCTCAGGCACGGGCACCCGCAGCTCCGGCCGCTGTAGGTAGAGCTGCAGGAGGAGGTCTCGGCAGCGCCTGCCCAGCACACTGAAAGAGATGGAGCAGGGCTCACCAGGCGGACGGGGCCCCAGTGACAGGGGTGGGCGGACGGGACCAGGCGTGATGGGAACCCACCCAGGGCTGGGCCTCGACCCCCTCCATGGCTCACTCCCAGGCAGCATCTGGGGCCGGGGGGCCTGAGCACCTGTCTCCCCACTGCTGGATGCAGCCTGACAGGTGCTCCGTCACCTTCCTGACACTCTCATCGTCCCCACGGCAGCAGCTGAGCAGCAGGGGCAGCCGGGCCTGGATGAGGCTGCAGGCGGCTGCGTCCCCGTCCTGGCTCCGTGTCTCCGCCTCGGCCAGGATCAGCTCCACCAGGCTGATGAGCTCTGGGCCCTGGACCCGCAGCACCAGCTCCTCCCGCCGCTTCTGTAACAGGTGCCTGCATCAGCCCCGGCGCACCACCCCCTCTCCCAGATGGGCCATCCCCTCTCCCGGATGGGCCACCCTCCCAAGACCTGCCTGTGGGGTGCGCTGGTCCCGCCCCTGCCAGATTCGAGGAACGTGGATGCAGGCCCAGAGGAAGTCCAGAGAGGCGGAGGGGTCGAACCTGTGGGGAGGCACGGGTTCCACTGAGTATGAGGTGTCTCGTCTCCGCATGGGAGATACCAGTCAGAGCCGGCGCTGGGAGAGTTCTGGTGAAGGCCAGCGTGCCGCGGTCCAGGTTGGGGACAGGGAGGCGCCCACCTCTGCTCCCGGCTCTTGCCCAGCAGGACTCGGATGCACTGGTGCAGCGTGGGCCAGCTGGACTGATGCGTGAAGAGGGTCAGAAGGTAGGGGCGGAACGAGGGCACCTGGGCCTGACCTTTGCCCTGGGGAGGGAGGAAGAAGCCCGGATGGCCTCACCTGGGCCAATGGCAGGCTCTGCTGAGGTCAGCTGACAGCTTTCCCAATGAGCCACTCAGAGAGCCGAGACTTGGGGTGCTGCCGGTGACACCGGCCCCGTCATGTGGTGCTGGAGGGCCCCTCCTGGTGGCCGTGCAGCATCTCCCCACCTCTTCCCATGGGAGCCATGCCGCAGAGCGGAGGTGCCCGGGGCTCCATGCAGCCTCTCTGGTGAGGCCATCCCTCCCCTGCGGGGGACCTGGGGAGCCCAGCACCTGCCCTCCCTTCTCCTGGCCACAGCCCCATTCCCTTCAGGAAGATGGAGGCCCCTACATGATCTACAGGATTTGGCAGGGCCGACCCCACCCCATCCACCCACCCTGTCCCCACATCTGGCTGGTCACAGTGCTGGTCCACAGGTGACTATGACCCTGGCCTGGGTTCTGCTAGGGCCAATGGGGGACCTGCCCTTCCTCTGGGTTGCTACAGGGACACATGGCCTGAGAACAGGGGGGCTGCTGGGGCCCCTGCAAGGCTCGCCTAGGCCAAGGCCGCTGCACTTCAGGTCAGGAAGAGCCTTTACCCCGGGGTGGGTCCCCGTGCTGAAGCTGGGTGCCACCCACCTTCCTCCGGGAGAAGAGCAGCCTATGCTGCAGGTCGGGGCAGCTGCTGACCACCTCGGGGTCCAGCATCTCCAGCCAGTCCACCAGGAGGCCTGACGAGGGCCCCAGCCGCACGGCCTCCAGGCTGCAGGGAGAAGGTGGCTCAGGGAGGGGCAGTGCCGCCCACCCACCCGCCCCGGCCGTGTGCAGCACCCCAGCTCACCTGCCGCCGTCCGCACCCGGCTTCCCCCCAGCCAGGGGCTCCTCCTCCTGCAGCAGCAGGGAGCTCACCACCACAACGGGCTTACAGGCTGGAAACGGGGAGGCGGCGTCCGCAGTGGCAGAGAAGAGCGCAGTCAGCAGCTCCTCCAGGTGGGGGGACCTCACCTCGATCAGCCCCTGGAGGACTGCGCAAGGGACAGAGAGACATGTGGGTCACTCCCAGGTCGGGGGGGCTGCTGAGTGGATATGGGCTAGCCATGGTGGGGTGTGGGGTGAGCGTGTGTGGGACACAAGAGCAGAGCCCAGCTGGGGCCAGAGAGTGCGGCCGGGAACGGAGAGTGCGGCCGGGGTTGGAGAGTGCAGCAGGGGCGGGAGAGTGCGGCCGGGGCCAGGGCTCACTTTGCTGGGTGCAGCAGTGATTGGGGGCCCCCCAAGGAGGAAGCTCCAACTCATTCTCAAGAGGCCCCGCCCTGGACCATCTGGGAGGGGACCTCTGTGGGCACTTCCCGGGGACAGTGCTGAGCGGCCACTGTCCGCCCCCCACTGGTCAGCAAGAAGGAGCCTCAGGTTTGGGTCTTCCCAGGGCCCCAGTGGCCCAAGGGGACGGGGCCAGGACGGTACCTTTGCTGATCAGCTCCGGCTCCACGCTGCACTGCTCCCCAGACCTTAGGGTGGCGATGACGGCACGGACGGTGGAGCTGACCGCCTCCAGGTCCTGACGGAAGGCCAGGGCCTCGGCCAGGCGCAGGAGCCCCCCTCGCACTGCGGGAGGTCTGTGTGAGTGCCCTGTGGCTGCAGCCCTCACCCCTATCGGTGTACCCCATCCAGGGAGGCCCCACGGTAGAAGGGCTCCCCTGGGTCCACGTGAGTACCCACCCCCCAAGCCACTCCCCGGGCCTCGGGGTGCCAGGCAGCTTGGCCACTCCGTGTGAGCCCCCATCCAGTGCCCCCCAGCCATCTGCCAGCCTGGCGCAGTCCTCACCGTCGCTGAGCCTGCGCCCAGCCGAGGCCTGGCTGGCAAGCATCCTGAGCTGTGACCGCAGGGGCCCACCCTCCACGCCGGGGCTGTCCAGCCACTGCAGCATCTGCAGGAGCACCTTCAGGAAGAGCGAGGAGAAGCCGGTGTCCTGCGGCACACAGCGCTGCGGGGACAAAGTGGCACGTGGCTACCCTGGCAGACGACACACGGGGACCCGGCACCCGAGGCCCAGAGCAGGGGCCATGAGGCTGCTGAGACCTGCCGCGACCGGCACTTGGGGCCTGGGCCAACCTCATCCCACCTCCTGCCTGAAATGGTGCCTCCTCTGCACGGGCCCAGACGACCTCACAGACACCCTTTCAAAACCCCCCCAGCTGGTGAGGGCTCCCACGCGGTTCAAAGCAAAAAATATACACAAACACACAAGTAAAACACAGTCCCAGGCACCAGCAGGTGGGGAAAGCAAGGCAGGAGCGCCGAGCCTGGGTGGTGCGAACAGGCGGACGCCGCACCGCCCCCACCTCCCGTCCTGGGGGAATGTTCACTGAAAAAAGGGGACCCTGCCACCGCTCCCTGGGGCACTGTCCTTTCTCACTTAGAAACCGAGACCCAAGACCCACAGAGGAGCAGTCACAGGACACCCGGGCCATCCTGCGGGAGGCAGAGCCCTCAATGCCCTCCTCCCTCCTCCCACCCGAGAGGCCCACGCCCGGGCACCTGGTACTGGCAGAGCTGGCGCAGCAGCGGACAGGCCAGGAAGTGGCTGCGGTGCATGGACATCACCAGGGCGCCGCCGTGTGGGGAGCTGAGCAGGGTGGCGAGGGCCTGTAGGACACGCACCGTGATGCCTGGCACCTCGGGGTTGCCCTGGACGACGCGGGCCAGCTCCTGGCCCAGGGCCTGCTGCAGGGCAAGGGCCACGGGTCGGGGACTGGAACTCTGCCACCGAGGGTCCGGGCTGAGCGGGAAGATCTGGAACAGGGAAGGCCAGTGTCAGGAGGAAGCGGAGGAGGAGGAGGAGGAGCGCAGTGGAGAGGCTAAGCGCCTGGTGCAGCTCCGTGCCAGAACCGCGTCCCATCATGTCCCTGTTCATTTGTAGCCCCCACCTTGTGGCCTGAGGGGCCCAGGGCCCTTGAGACCTGTGATGGGGAGCGGTGAGGGACCCCAACACCCAGGAGCTGCCCCAGAGGACGAAGGTGTCCAGAGCCTGCCCAGGGACCACCAGGCTCTCCATCAGGAGGCAGTGAGGCCTGCTGGATCCCCAGCTCCAACAGCCAGACCTTAGGCGAGACCTGTAACCTCAGCTTCTGTACACATCAAACCGGGTGCCCCGTGCAGAGGGGTGTGCAAGGATGGCAGGGAGGGTGCAGGGCGACCCCTTCCCCAATGTTGGCCTGAGCCTCCATCTGAGAGCATGGGGATGTGACGTGAAAGCAGCGTGCCAGGGTCAGGCGGTCACGCGTGTAAAGGCCGCTGTGTATGCGAGGCGGCAGGGGAGGCTGCACACAGGAAGACGGGCAGCAGGTGGAGCCCCACATGCAGCGGCATCGCTACCTGGAGGAACATGCCAGCCAGGTCGTCCTCAGGGCCCAGCACCCGGAGCTGGGTCCCTGCCCGCATCCGGCCCTGGCCTGCGGGCTGCTCCGGGCTGCTCTTCGGTTTGGGTGCCTCTGTGCTGTCTGCAGAGACAGGAGAACCGTCAGTGGCTGGACACTTTCTGACGTGCTGCCAGCGGTGGGAACTGTGCAAGCCGTGGCGAGTCCTGCCCGGGGACTGTCACCCAGGAGGAAGAGCTCAGACCTGGGCTCTGTGCTCCCCAAGGACCCCAGGTCTCGCTCAGGACCACAGGGATCTCAAGATTCTGAACAGGAACCTGCATGCTGGCCGGAGGCAAACGCCGCCCAAAGACCGGCCAAGAGCCTCTGTGGGGGCCCCTCTCAGGTGGCATCAGCAAATGTGCACCGCCCCGTGTGGCTGTGCAGGCCCCGTCCCCTCCCCAGGCTGGGTCTGTGCTGGCCCCACCCCTCCCCAGGCTGGGTCTGTGCTGGCCCCGTCCCCCTCCCCAGGCTGGGTCTGTGCTGGCCCCATCCCCCTCCGCAGGCTGAGTCTCTGTGCTGGCCCCACCCCTCCCCAGGCTGGGTCTCTGTGTTGGCCCCAGCCCCCCACAGGCTGGGTCTGCGTGCGGGCCCATCCCCTCCCCAGTACCTCGGCGGGGTGGCAGGGAGGCTGTGAGCAGGGAGTGGAAAGTCTGGCCTCCGCAGGCGCCTCGCTCATGCTGGACCTCCACCAGGTGGGCCATGTAATCTGCAAACAGTAGTAGGGTCACGCCTGGGCGCGGCCAGGGGCCAGGGAGCAGGTCCTTCCCTCTCCACAGAAACCAGAATTGGGAATGCCCCCACGGTCACCAATGCTTCCCAAGGACTTCAGAAGCTCCTCCCACTGCTCCCTTTCTTCCTTTCCATAGCGCCCCCTGGCTGGCTCCCCCTGACCACCTTTCTCTCCCCGCTTAGACTCCCCACCTGGTGAACCTGAACGAAGACCCTCTGATGTCTGAGTGTCTGCTCTACCACATCAAAGATGGCGTCACCAGGTAGTGTGTACCCAGCGGCCTGGGGGGGGCGGCCTCGGCTTTTGGGGTGTGGCTGCCAAGGGTTGGCCACATTGGCGTCTCCCTTCCCTGGTGGTCCCTGGAGATACCTCAGATCTCTAAACAGCTGCCTCCACAGCCCTGCATGCTCTTCTAGGTTCAAGAGAAGTTGGTGAGCGTGCCTGCTCAGTGGCTGTCTTGCCTCCACCTGCCAGTTCGGTTAGGGCGAGACATCCTTGTTTACTGGGGCAGGAGAGTTGGGAAACATAGACCCCCGCATTCTTTTTTTTTTTTTTTTTTTTTTTTTGAGACGGAGTCTCACTCTGTCGCCCAGGCTGGAGTGCAGTGGCGCAATCTCGGCTCACTGCAAGCTCCGCCTCCCGGGTTCACGCCATTCTCCTGCCTCAGCCTCTCCGAGTAGCTGGGACTACAGGCGCCCGCCACCACGCCCGGCTAATTTTTTTGTATTTTTAGTAGAGACGGGGTTTCACCGTGGTCTCGATCTCCTGACCTCGTGATCCGCCCGCCTCGGCCTCCCAAAGTGCTGGGATTACAAGCGTGAGCCACCGCACCCGGCCTAATTTTTGTATTTTTAGTAGAGACGGTGTTTCACCATGTTGGCCAGGCTGGTCTCAAACTCCTGACCTCAGGTGATTCACCCGCCTCGGCCTCCCAAACGGTTAGCATCACAGGTGTGAGCCACCGTGCCCAGCCAATCATTGTATTCATTTTTGAAAGTATTTATGGAAGGCCCGCTGTGTAGAATGCATTTTGTTATGTATTTGGATGACACAAAGGCCTATAATATACATAAGTAAAATCCTACAAGGCCTGGCCCTGTCCCTCTCCTACCTCCTTTCTAGCACTCTCGGCCTCCCAACAAATTGCTTATGGTTCTCTGCAGACCCCACACTGTGTCCTACCTTTGTGCCTTTCCTCTTCCTGGAAGATCCTCCACACCTCACAGCCCCCTTCTACTGGCTGGCTCCTACTCACCGGTGAGTCTCAGCTTAGCTGCTGTAGCCTCAGGAGGCCTTGACTCTCTCAGACTGGGTTAAGAATCTCCCTTCCTCCCTCCCTCTCTCCCTCCCTCCCTCCCTCCCTTCCTTCCTTCCTTCCTCCCTCCCTTCCTCCCTTCCTTCCTTCCTTCCTCCCTTCCTTCTTTCCTCCTTTCCTCCTTTCCTCCTTTCCATTCCTTTCCTCCTTTCCGTTCCTTTCCTTCCTTATTTTTCTTTATTATTATTATTACTTTTTTTTGAGATGGAGTCTTGCTCTTGTTGCCCAGGCTGGAGTGCAATGACACCATCTTGGCTCCCTGCAACCTCTGCCTCCCGAGTTCAAGCGATTCTCCTGCCTCAGCCTCCCAAGTAGCTGGGATTACAGGTGTGCGGCACCACACCTGGCTACTTTTGAATTTTTAGTAGAGATGAGGTTTCTCCATATTGGTCAGGCTGGTCTTGAACTCCTGACCTCAGGTGATCCGCCTGCCTGCAGCCTCCCATAGTGCTGGGATTATAGGCGTGAGCCACCGTGCCTGGTCACTTTTCCTTTCTTTCTACAGGGTCTTGCTCTGTTGCCCAGGCTTTAGTGCAGTGGTGTGATCACAGCTCACTGCAGCCTTGATCCCCAGGGCTCAAGCAATCCTCCCACCTCAGCCTCTTCAGTAGCTGGGGCTACAGGTACATGCCACTACACCTCATGAATTTTTTTAATTTTTAATTTTATTTTTTGGTAGAGACAGGGTCTCACTATGTGTTGTGGACCTCAGGTGATCCACCCGTGTCGGCCTCCCAAAGTGCTGGAATTACAGGCATGAGCCACCGCGCCCAGCCTGGCATTTATTCTTGATTAAAATTTGTCAGCAAACTAGGCGCAGAAGGGAGAACTTCCTCAGCCTGGTAAAAACCTATAGCTAACGCTAACATCATACGTAATAGAGAAAGGTTGAATGCTTTCCCCCGAAGATCAGCGATGAGGAAAGGATGTCCATTCTCATTATTTCTAGTCAACATTATACTGGAGGTTCCGGCCCATGAAATAAGGGAGAAAATTTTAAAATACCCATATTGGAAAGAAAAGAGTATAACTGTATTAGCAGACAATGTAATCACTTACATAGACAATTCAATGAAGCCTATAAGAAAGCTAATTGTGATTTAGCAAGGTTGCAGAATTCAAGATCCATGTACAAAAATAAAATACATTTCTCTATATTAGCAACTAACAATCAGAAATGGAAATTTTAAAAATGACATATACAATAGCAACAAAATGAATGAAATATATAGAGATAAATATGGAAAAAAGTGTGTGAGGCTCATATACTAAAAACTATGAAATATTGCTGAGATAAATTCAAGAAGACTCAAGTAGATAGGATGACATTCATGAGTTAGAAGGCTCATTATTAAAATATCAACTATCTCCAAATTGATCTACAGATTTAATAAAATTCCAATCAAGCAGGGTGTAGTGGCTCACACCTGTAATCGAAGCACTTTGGGAGGCCAAGGTGGGAGGATCGCTTGAGCCCAGGAATTTGAGACCAGCCTGGGGAACAACATAATGAGACGCCGTCTCTACAGAAAATAAAAAAAAATTAACCAGGCGCGGTAGTGGATGCTTGTGGTTCCAGCTACTTGGGAAGCTAAGGTGGGAGAGTCACTTGAGCTCAGCAGGTCGAGTCTGCAGTGAGCCATGATCATGCCACTGCACTCCAGCCTGAGTGACAGAGTAAGATCCTTTCTAAAAAAAAAAATTCTGATCAAAATCCCAGCAGCAGTCTTTTTGGTAGAAATTGACAAGCTGATTCTAAAATTCATATGGAAGTCACATGGAAACGCCAAAGACTTAGAATGACCAAAATAACTTAAAAAAACATAAAACAAAAAACATGAGAGTTAACAATACTGATTTAAAGATTTATTATAAAGCTACAGTCGTCAGGACAGTATGATATTAACATTAAAACAGACAAATGCATCAGTAGAACAGAAAAAAGCACAGAAATAGAACCACACAAATATGAAAAACGGATTTTTTATACATGAGAAAAGGCAGTTCAGTGGTGAAAGTAAAGTCTTTTCGGCAAATAAGACTAAAACAATCTGATACCTTTATATGAAAAAAATGAACTTGTATCCATACTTGCACCATATACAAAAGTTAAAATGAATCACAGACCTAAATGTAAAACATAAGACTGTAACACTTTTAGAGGAAAATCTTTGTGACCCTAGGTTAGGTAAAGATTTTTTAGATACCACACCAAAAGCATAATCCATGAGAGAATAAAAATAATAAATTAGACTTCATCAAAATTAAGAACTTCTCTTTGAAAAGCACTGTTAATAATAAAATAAGCCATCGAGGAGAAAAAAATTGCCAATCATTATCTGAAAAAGCACTTGTACCCAACATACATACAAAGAACTCTCAAACTCAGCAATAGAAAACTTAACACAATTTTTTCTTGTCTTTTCTTTTTGTCTTTCTGGAAACAGGGTCTCGCTCTGTCGCCCAGGCCGGAGTGCAGTGGTGTGATCATAGCTCACTGTAACCTCAAACTCTTGGGGCTCAAGTGATATTCCTGCCTCAGCCTCCTAAGCAGCTGGAACTACAGGTACAGACCGCCATGCCTGGCTATTTGTGTGTGTGTATAGAGTCATGGTCTTGCCATGTTGCCCAGGCTGGTTTCCAACTCCTGGGCTCGAGCAATCCTCTCACCTTGGCCTCCCAAAGTGCTGGAATTACAGGTGAGAGCCGCTGTGCATGGCCAACAATCCAATTTTTTAAAAGGGCAAAAGATTTAAACAGAAAATTCACCAAAGATACATGGAGGGCAAATAAGCACATTAAAAGATGCTCAACATGGGCTGAATGTGGTGGCTCATGCCTATAAATCCCAGCACTCTGAGAGGCTGAGGGGGGAAAACTGCTTGAGGCCAGGAGTTCAAGACCAGCCTGGGCAACACAGAGAGACCTCATCTCTACAAAAAAAAAATTTAAAAATTAACCAGGTGTGGTGGCATGCACCTATCGTCCAGCTGAGGTGGGAGGATCACTTGAGCACAGGAGTTTGAGGCTGCAGTGAGCCATGACTGCGCCACTGCACTCTAGCCTGGGTGACAGAGCAAGACCCTGTCTCGAGAAAAAGATATATATGTGAGGTTTGCAGCTAGGCGCAGTGGCTCATGCCAGTAATCCCAGCACTTTGGGAGGCCAAGGCAAGTGGATCCCTTGAGCCCAGGAGTTCAGGACCAACCTTGGCAACACAGAGAAACCTCATCTCTCCCAAAAGTACAAAAATTAGCCAGTTTCAAAACCTGGTCTGAAAATAAATAAATAGATTAAATAGATTAAAATTTAAAAATAAAATTAAAAAAAATTTAAAGGCCAGGCGTGGTGGCTCGCACCTGTAATTTCAGCACTTTGGGAAGCCAAGGAGGGCAGATCACTTGAGCCCAAGAATTCGAGACCAGCCTGGCCAACGTGGCGAAATCTCATCTCTACTAAAAATATAAAAAATTCGCCGGGTGTGGTGGTGCATGCCTGTAATCCCCGCTACTTGGGAGGCTGAGGCAGAAGAATCGCTTGAACCTGGGAGGTGGAGGTTGCAGTGGGCTGAGATCACACCACTGCACTAAAGCCTGGGCAACAGAGCAAGACTCTGTCTGAACACACACACACACACACACACACATATATATGTGCATACATAGGTGTGTGTGTATGTGTATATATACACATACACACACATATATGTGAGGTTCATATAAAGGCCAGGCGTGGTGGCTCACACCTGTAATTTCAGCACTTTGGGAAGCCAAGGAGGGCAGATCACTTGAGCCCAAGAATTCGAGACCAGCCTGGCCAACGTGGCGAAATCTCATCTCTACTAAAAATATAAAAAATTCGCCGGGTGTGGTGGTGCATGCCTGTCATCCCCGCTACTTGGGAGGCTGAGGCAGAAGAACCGCTTGAACCTGGGAGGTGGAGGTTGCAGTGGGCTGAGATCACACCACTGCACTAAAGCCTGGGCAACAGAGCAAGACTCTGTCTGAACACACACACACACACACACACACACATATATATATATATATGCATACATAGGTGTGTGTGTATGTGTATATATACACATACACACACATATATGTGAGGTTCATATCAATCACAAGAGCTTACCATCTTCAATGGCATTTTGGATAGCACGAAGTCCGTCTCTTTTGGCATCCTTGACTTGTGTGAGAGTATGCATATTTGGTCCTTTAACCAACAAGGTAACAGAGCGAGGGTTAACACACTCCTCGATGATAAAAGTGAACTTTTCTTCACTCTAAAGGGTGGCACAAAAATAAATAACTTTAATATTTAATGTCATCATAAAATCAACAATTTATACTAGAATACAATCTTCGTTTGAATTTTTCTTATCAAGCATAACTAAAGATATGTTTAAAAGGAGTTAAGTTATATCTGAACTCTGAACAAACATTTAGGTAAACAAACTGTAAAATCTGTTCCGTGAATTAGATCTCAAAACACAAAACATGAAATAAAAAGTCAAGTAGTATTTTTCTTTAAAAAAAGGAGCTTAGTATTCACTTTATAACCACTATTCACAGAAATACTCACTAATGTCTACTCAGACACAAGACCAGCATGTCCCAAGCAATCTACAGTGAGATCTTCAAAAGAAGATCTGCGGAGCCCTCACCAGAATCACCCTTAATGAAGAGTCACAGGGAGAAGACGTCCATACACGCATGACGAGACAGGCCTGGAACAGAGCCTTCCTGCACAGCCTCAGAAAGGACCCACCCTGCTGACACCTTGATCTTGGACCCATGGCCTCCAGTACTGCGAGATGGTAACATTCTGTTTTTGAAGGTGCCCAGTCTGTGGTACTGTAAAACAGCCCTAGGAAACGAACACAGCCTGTTAGCCCACAGATGGTGGAGAGATGGAATGCTCAGTGGAGCTCCAGGCTTACTGTCTACAGCTCCCAAAGTGTGCTACTGGACCCTTGGATGGGTGTAGGAATGCACAATAATTTTGGGTGGTGCAGGGTGAATAATTTCAATTGACATAATAATGTGTTTATCTTACTGGGTAAATCAGGGGTCCCCACCTGTTAGGAACCAGGCTACACAGCAGGAGGTGAGCAGCCAGCCAGTGAGCAAAGCTTCATCTGTAAAAACAGCTGCTCCCCATCCCTCGCATTACCGCATGAGCTCTGCCACCTGTCAGAGGAGTGGTGCCGTTACAGTCTCATAGAACCCAACTGTGAACTGCGCATGCCAGGGATCTAGGTTGCGTGCTCCTTATGAGAACCTAATGCCTGATGATCTGTGGCTGTCTCCCATCACCTCCTGATGGGACCATGTAGTTGCAGGAAAACAAGCGTAGGGCTCCCACTGAGTCTATATTATGGTGAGTTGTGTAATTATTTCGTTATATATTACAGTGAAATAATAATAGAAATAAAGCACACAATAAATGTAATGGGCTTGAACCATCTCTGCATCATCCCTTCCCCTTCTCCCAGGTCCATGGAAGAGTTGTCTTCAAGAAAACTGCTCTCTGGTGCCAAAAAGTTTGGGGACCGCTGGTGTAAATGTTTCTAAGAATAGTTAAGCAACTTAAGCTTTACATGCTACGAAGAATACAGGTTTAAATGCTAATAAAAATAGGTGCAGATGAAAACACTCTTTCTGTGGTCCAGGGAATCTTAACCATTCTATCAGAAAGACTTGCAGCTTGGAGCTGCAGCTACCCTCCCACATCCTGTCCACTGTAAAGCCCTGCAACACACTCACACACACACATGCACATACATACACATGCATATACTTGCACACATGCACATAAATACATTCACGTGTATATACCTGCACACACACACGCACATACATACACAGGCATATACCTGCACACACATACACACAGACACACACACATGCTGTGCTTC